>NC_083765.1:10185152-10240152 GCF_963514075.1 Conger conger
AGACAACAGAGGATGTCGGAGTGAGGGAGGGGGGCCAGGCTGTGGGGGAGGAGGGCGCTGGGGTTCGATAAGTGAGCCCTCAGATGTCAGCAGGGGTCTGCAGGTAGGTTTTAAGCACGGTGTTTATTAGCACTGCGCGATGGCCTTTCCCGCCTTTGTGGTTCAGATCCGATGGCGATCAAAAGCGGGAGATAAAACAGGGATGTGCCTGTCTAATACGGCGCCTGTTTTTCCCCATATGAAAGAACAGCTATTGGGCACTTCATGATTCCCTGCAGGGCTCCATTTCTTCCAGCTCCGCGAGACGGCATTAAATAGGGTGATGCAAAAACTGCATCAATTGCAACTGTTGGTCAACGATTCTGAAGATGTAGAACTCATGCATATGCCACAACCGTTTTATACAGTAAGCAGGGCATTTATCAAGGTAGCTTTCCCCATCTCCCCAATTAGTAGCCATGGTTTCATGTTCATAGTCAAAGGCACTTATCGTGTTCATAATCATAGACACCTAGGCTGGGATTTTTTCTGTCCTGGAATGCCACTGTCATAAGTGACGTTAATTTCTCTCTGTGCAAAGGTTAAGTGTCATCACTGTGATTGTAAAAAATCGAATAGTACTGTCCATCAAGAACAGATCTTTGACGGTTACGGCCCTGCATCTACTGTACTTCAAACAACATGTACTCACCACTGGGCAGATTGCTTCAGATTTAAACCTTCTATCAAATCTTTTTCTCTGCCGATGCTGGCGTAAGCAGTGTTTTCAACACTTTCAGCTGGTCAACCAGCTGTACAGCAGCTACCAACCTATAGCCAATTAACCAGTTTGACCACCAGCTTACTTTACCGGTATAACTAGCTTTGTCCATCTATAGACCAGTTTCGACCAGCCATGACCAGCTTTTGAGGCTTACAGCAAATGCAAACATTTTGCTTAAAAACATTTTTTGTTTTCATTTTCTTCCTTAGTTTTTGCACCAGGAGATTTTATGAATAGCATGTGTAATGGTATTATTTTGTTGCCTTCACTGGAAATTAAAAACATCATGCTGAAACAAATACAGACATCACACCAACCCCCACCTCAACCATACTACACAGCAGGTTTTTAGTGTAATATAAAACAAGACTTATTGTCATCGACATCCATGCCATGCAACGAGTAGCATTGGGAGAGTTAAAATGGGCACCTAGGCTGGCATTTTCCTGTCCTGGAATGACACTGATTCGGGTCATAAATGACGTTCATTTTTCTCTGTGCAAAGGTTCAGTGTCATTACTGTGCTTGTAAATAATTAAATAATACTGTCGGCCCTCCAGCGATTTATAATCTGTATATTTCACACAGTGCACAGAGGGCATGTTGTCAAAAGTGGTGCATTGACAGCTTTTACAGACCTGCTGGTTCCTCTCAGGTCTGGGGGGACACAGGAGGGAGCTAAACCTTCCAGCAATGCCTCTTCTGCAATGTCCGTTTTTCGAATTCCAGGGCAACAGAGGCTGTATCTAATCTCCCATTGGTACAAGAGAGCCATGTGTGCAGGTAGTTACACAATAGTAAAAAAAAAACCTAAAAACCCGCTGTGGCTCCGGGGACCTGAGAAGTGCCAGACGGGAGGGTGCAGACAATGACAATCTGAGATGGCAAATTGATTTTCACTCTGCATGACGCCAGACTCGCACGGACAGGGAGGGGATGGAGGAAAAAAAAACTGATTAGTGGAGAGGCACAGGAAACTTAGTGTTCCTTTCTCGGAGGGGAGGGGGTGGAAACCGCTTCTATTCCCACTCAAGAAACACCGTTCACACAGAGCTCTGAGACCAGTCGTACAAGCTCTGAGGCAGGTCATACTGGGCGATTGATGTTTTGGAGGTATTTTGCTGCCAGTAGCACTACTTATGATCAATGGCATTTCAGCAAAGCACCAGGAAATTCTGGCAGAAAATCTGGTTGTCTCTGCTAGTAAACTGAGTCATAGGTAAATTTTCCTGCTGGACAATGACTCCAAACATCAAAATCTGCACAGAAATGGTTAAATTAAAATAACGTCCTTGTTCTGCAATGGCCACCTCAGTCTCCAGACTTGGATCCCATCAGAAACCTGCAGTCTGAACTGAGGGAGTCCAGAAGTGCACTGCACAGAATAACACAGGGCAGCCTGTA
The DNA here is from genome assembly GCF_963514075.1 of Conger conger. Taxonomy (NCBI): domain Eukaryota; kingdom Metazoa; phylum Chordata; class Actinopteri; order Anguilliformes; family Congridae; genus Conger; species Conger conger. Next base: position 10,187,320 of record NC_083765.1, read on the forward strand.
GCCTAGTGGCTATGGTACATGAGTAGGACCCAGAATGTTTGTGGTTCAAGCCTTAACCCCGCATTGCTGCCCAACTCAGTCTAATCACGTTTAGGTGGCTTTGGATCAAAGCATCAGCTAAATTACAAATATCAATGATTATGAAAAGCTCTGCATGGAGGCACAATAATTCCTCCAAATGTGTTCTCTAACCTCACAAATTATAGGAATAGACACATGGCTGCCAGGTGTGTTTGCACAAAGTATTAAACCAGGGGTGCCAATCATTGTGAAACCTTTTGTTTTGGGAAATATATTTTTTATTTGAAAAATGTAAGTCTTTGGTTGATTCCATTTAATTATTAATAAAACACACTATTTTACACATGTCAATAATATATGTATATACTGTGTATATGTGCCATTCCTTAGTACTCATGGGGTCCTAGCCTCCTAGTTTTTTTTCATCAAGATTAAAGAGGTTTTTGCCTTTAAGCAATTTACACATTAAGCCATTTGTCAATTTTCCCTGGCTCAATTTGCCCTGGCTTACTTGGCTTACAGACAAATGCAAGTGCTATTTTCTTTCCTTGGGAGAATTTTAGCAAGATAATTTCAGTGGTTGCTGAACTTGCCAAAGACTTTATGCGAAGAAATAACAGAACCGTTATTTTTCAAAGTTAAGGGACTGCTCCCTGTGTTTTTTTATTTATTATTATTTATTATTATTCATTGTCATATGCTGACAAAATCACATGGGCGGGAGAGCAATAAGAAATAGCAAATCACCCAACCACTCGAAATGCTCAACAGACTGTACAGTAATTGAATTCGTTGTTCTTAACTGGACCAGCATTTGCTTTCGGAAACCCAACAGTCTAGTTCATAGCCTTGTTACAGATAAGGGGGAGATTAACTGATGATTTTGAGTAAGCTTTCAAAGCAAAGCTTAATGACTCAAGTAACATACAATCGAGGAACATAATCGCTCTTTTCATATAAATGAGAAAATTAATATAGAACTGTTTTAATATTCAGTGTCATGAATGTTGCTGGTTAAAATGCATCCTAGCTAATTATGATTTTAGCGGTAATTATGAAGATTACAGTCAAATGATGGTGTATTCACCCCGTTCTCCTTTTTCAGGTCCTTTCATCCCCACATTGTATGGCCTTGCAACAGGTTGCATCAGCTGTCATGGGATTACTGCAAACCTTCAGGGTACGGGGTTCCTACTCCATAAGCTTTCATGGTACATTGCAAGGTCTAAAAGGTCCTTTTAAGTCTTTTCAGCCCAGAAATACTAATGTGCTGTGCTTCACATAATGCTTTCTATTGTCACAATGAATATAATGAGTGATCGTCCTATGACCCAAGTTCAAGGGCACTGCTGCTGGTGAGTACCCATAGTGCAGTTCACCTCCTCCATCAAATGCAATCTATGCAACTGGCATAGTTTAGGCTTCCTGCAGCGTGGAGCAAAAAGCAGAGTAGCATGTGAACAGAAGCACATAGCATATAGGAGAAATAGTCCACATGATAAAGCCATTGCTTTAACTGAATTAACATAAACCCAATTATTTACAAAGAAAACAGTAACTGGATTGCAGCATGTTGGATGACAAGGCAAACTGTTTAGATTGAAATTAATGGGACAAGGAATTGATGCTATCTGTAAAATCAAACAGAAAAAAATATTTTTGTCAAAGACAAAATAAATACTTTTTTCTCCCTACAGAACCTAAATGAGACCTTATCATTCCACTGTCTATTGAGTCCACACACCGAATTACCATTTTGGGATTTGATATTTGCTGGGTGGCATTTCCTGTCCGTTTTATTATCTGAAAATAAAGACAAATGAACCATCTGCCAAGCAGTCTGCTTTCATTCCTCACTCCATCTCGACTGGGTTCAGAGGGCGGGCTATGGTGCTAGCTCTACAGCCATCCCGCCTGAGGGGAATGAGACATCAACAGGAACAACGTGTAGTCCCGTGTTTCCCGCTCTTTTCTTTCACCTCCACTTCACAGGTGTGTCAACTGAGAAGTCAATTCTCATTTGCAGTGATGAGCTGAGGAATCAAACTGGGCAGGGAAGTAGAGGATTATGTGGTCAGTCAAATTGAGAAGGGATAATTACATAGCTGTATAGAGTCCATTTTAGAAAACCTTCTATAGCCCCCACCTGAACCTTCAGCCTCACCTATCAGTGGTACTGTAGGTAACCTCCATCCATCTCCCCTCTAAGTGTCCAAACAGGCGTGAAAAAAGGAAACAGTATGGAACCTAAAATGAACATTGGGTCATTTTAGGGCATTACTGTAATTTATGTAGTTGTTAACATGAATGATGGACAAATGCTGTACATTAATTAAGCATGAAATTAACTTGTCATTTGTAAATGCATTTAACAACTAATTTATTTGCTACATGCTATTTATACATTAGTGAACGATAGGATGGACTTTAAGTAATTAACCAGTTAACTAATACATTAACTGAGTTTTTAATTCCAATATGAATTGGCAATAACTAATGTAGTTGTTAACATTAATTAATGATGAACAAAAACGTTGTACAGATTAATTTATCAGTAGTAGTTAGTTAACAACTATATTAGTTCATGCCAATTCATGGAATCTTATTGTAAAGTGTTACCAAACATTATACTACTGACCCCAAAATTGTCTGCTAAAACATGATCCTATGCATTGTTCAGATTACACACATGCATAATCATATTAATCACAAAAAATGATGTTTTCAGTGAAATGCTTGCATTTGATGAAAGTTTCAAAAGACTGGAAATTAAATTGATCAGCCCTAATGCTAACATCAGTCTGCTCTCCATCAAGGTGTATCAGCACAAATCTCTGAAAACTGCTACAGCCATGTGCTCACCACGGGCCAAATTCAAACCTCTCAAATAATTCATAATCTTAGAGTAGTGCACTGTAAAGTGTATTGGCAATTTTTCATATTAAAGTTAGAAGCAATATACTTTTCTAAAGAATGCTTTATTTCCAACATGCCTATGTGTCCTCTTCAGGACAATCTATCTTTGTCGGTACGTAGCATACAGTTTTTAAAATGTGTGATTAATTGATAGATCCAGCATTAAAGTGTATATTGTAGAGTGTAGAGTGAATATTGCTATGATCTCATTCATGTAGGCCTGCTGTATGTCATTCTGGATAAGAGTACAGTTGAGGCTTCAGTATGTATGTACGTATGTGGGTCTATACATAATTATTAATACCTGTCCAAAAGTAATTGGCTAATTAAATAAAGTCATGGCAAACTGGGAATCCACAGTCACTCAATAATAGTGTCACCGAGAAATCACTTTTATTATCACTATAGGAATAAATGTTTTATGTAAGATATACAATTTATTTTGTATCTGTTGAATTTATCAAAATAATAATATGCTGTCATGTTAATGTTATGCAAATAATTGTGTATGAATGAAAAGGTCTTGTTCTGCACAAACCGAATATAAACTACAGGGTTATAGCATGTTGTCATAGATCTGTGCAGATACACCTTGATGGAGAGCAGGCTAATGTTAGTGTTAGGGCTGATCAATTTAATTTCCAAAAGGGTACCAACAGGGTATTTTCATTTTAAGTTACATCTTGCTAGCATGATATTGCATGTTCTCCTGTTTGTAATGTGAAATATCTCAAATCAGCCAACCAGTCAGCTAGCTAGCTTGCTGGTGAGGTAGATTGCAAACTGCAAAAAATCAGTAGTTGGCAAGCCCGTTGCCATTGTAGTAGACCTGCGAAATTGGATTGAGATTGGTTTTGAAACGGGTGAGATATTGAGGTTGAAATTTCACTATTTTGTAGAGCCAACCAATGCAAATATATAGCCCAATATAATGTAAATGATAAGGGACCTCAAGTGTTTTAGAGCACCAGGAAGAAGACCTTTAATGTGAAACAGTTTAAAATATAGTTCAGAATTTATATTGTCTTACAAACCTTGTCTTCTCAGTACACAATGTTGTGGTGTGTCTGTCCTTTCATTTTACAGAAAACATTTGTTTGTTCCAGAGAATACACCTGGCCTCCTTTCCACTCACTCACCCAAACATCAAAGGTTTCTGCTATTTTCTTTGACAAACAGACAGATGATGAAGACCTTGCACAAAATAAGTACATCAATGGTTGCGTTGTGGCCACACTCCTTCCGCGGCGCACATTTCTCACGCTCAAGTGACTTATCAGAGTGCGAATCACCCACAGAAACATTCAACAGAATGAGCGAGAATGCACTTGCTAATGAGTACATTAATATTTACGGCATGATTAGCATTTTGCAATTAGCATTTTAAACATTTTTATGGGTCGTGTTTTCTTTCTTTTTTTCTCTTCCCCTACTTTCATGCATGACTAGGTTGACTAGATCTATTTCCTTCTGTTTCTCTTTCTCGTTCTCGCCTTCCTGCTCATAGTTTCAGAGCCCTGACAATAGCGAGAGGTGCACAAAGCCACTGGAGAGTAAACAGCGTGCCGCATTAGAAATTAGTTACGCTTCAGGCACAAACCATTTGTAGTCCCGTGACATCCTGCAACAGCCGAGCGATCCGAGCACGTCTGATCGTCTCTGCATCTTCAGGCAGGTCCTAATTGCCATACTTGTTTATTATACAGCTATCTTGATTAAAGATAACCTTTGTAATTAAAAACTAAATTGAATTATCTTGACTCTTATTCAAAATGGCCGCCAAAAGAATAACAACAAATAACATGCCCTTGTATGTGCAATGGCCAGAAAGGACAGATTCCTAAACTGCCAAGTTTCCCCCCCTCCTTGTGTTAAATATAGAAATGTACTCGTGTTTATATCTGCCGTGTAATTCATGAGCAAGTACGTATATTAAATCTCAATATATCAGGCACACAAGTCAGTAGCTGTCATTGGTTTGTTTACCTTCTGTCCGTGTCCTTATAATGTGTATACCAATGTAATTAAGTTTGAACAGATGATAATTTATGTTTGCGCATGGTTTTGTTTATTGGCTTTGCCGCTAGATCCACAATAGTGGAGTTATCCGGCTGCTAGTGATGGCAGTTTTAGATTTTTCAGATTAGCGTTTACATCTGTTTCGGTGGGAAAGTGAAAAAAAGGAACGGCTGACAGAAGGAGCGGACGGTCCAGAGCCTGGTTTCAGCGACTGCACTCCGCCACAGATCCTCTAAATAGATGAGCTGCATTTCCATTTGTGGACCTTTAATTACGTGTCAGGTGTCATTTGCGAGACAGGCCCATTTATATGAGGAAGTTTCGAGAGCTCACTGCAAGGGCAGAGAAATTGCTATGTCTCCTCAATTCCTCAAGGTGAATGTGTGTGTGTGTGTGTGTGTGCCTGTGTATTTCACCTTGAAAAATATATACAGACCCTTGTTTGTAAGCCATTATGCTCACAGGCAGATTTTTCTCTCAGTTTGCTGTAATGAAATAGAGAAATATTTCCAGCCTCTGGTCATGCAGTAGGCCTGGACTCACAACAGGCTGGAAATGAAAACTGTGCGACTCGACAAAATGTAAGATATAAGGTGCAAGAAGGTTCCCCAGCTCCGTCCCAACAAAGCCATCACTTTCATTGATTACTGCTGTATATTCCTTTACATTTATAGAACTGGACAAAGATTCCATTGGTGATTAGTTTCATAAATGAGCAATTAAAGCAAGATTATAATGCTGGCTGTCACTTAGCTAGATTCTGCACACAAAATCGAGGGCGCTGTATTAAAGCTTGAACTTCAAATCAAGTGTCAGTCAATGCATTTAGTTTTCAGGCCACTGACTTGACACATTTTTACTCCTCTTTCGTGTTTTATTCATCTATTGCATTTTTCTCTTTGATCAACACAGGATTTCAATGTGCATGGACTCATTACGTTGAAGTAATTCATTCATTAATTGCTTATTGTCTGCCATGTAATGCTGAGTATTAGTATAAAGTCTCTCTTGTAGAAATAATATTCAGAGTCAATTGTATTGTTCATAATTCATTTAATAAACCCTGGATATAATGACAGGCTTAAATGCATTGAGCTGTGGGATACCAAGACTCCAGGCGAGCTAGAATCATTTACCTCTTTAGTCAATCCCATAGCCGGCCCTCTTTAACAATACCACAAGAGTGGCCTTCTTCCACCTGAGTATTATGTCTAAATTAATTAAGATGTTGTCCCTGCAGGACGCTGAAAAATGGTTCTTGTGTTTGTAACCCCTTGGCTAGGCTACTGCAATGCTTTATTGTCTGTTTGTAGCAATTCAGCCCTGAAATGACCCCAACTTGTATAGATTGCAATTGCTAAGGTACTTAAAATAATTAAGAAAAGTGAACATATCAGTTTGGTGCTAAAACCTAAGCTCTAAAACTGACGACAAGATTTTACTGTTAAAATATAACATTTAAAAATGTTTGATTCCAGAATATCTAAGTGAGTCGCCTACTCTTTCTTCCAAGATTACTTCATTAACAAGGTGCAGGCTGTTCTTTTAGAGAGCCCCTCATCTCCCGATGCATGTTTGGGCTTCAGACACACTCTCTGTCTTTAAGTGTAGGCTCAAAACCTACCTCTCTGTTAATCCCATAGTTGAAGATGTCTGGGAAGCGTAAATCAGGCCCAACTGTTATGTGAGGTGAGATGACTGTCCAGACTGTCCTGAGTTTGGGTACTGTCAGGCCAATGTGTATCCCATTTTGACACATATTTTCAATATATCACCATAGCACAATGCACTGGGGCTTTCCATATTACACTTTCATTATTTTAATATTATGGTGCCTACTTTCTATTTCTGTTCTATTTTTTCTGCCCCTTCCCACATCCTGAGTTCACAGATCACTGCAGTTCTGCCCTTCCCCTGGTTCAACCTCTCAGCCTGAGTTCACAGACTACTGCAGTCCTGCCCCTCCCCTGGTTCAAACCCTCTCCCTGAGTTCACAGACCACTGCAGTCCTGCCCTTCCCCTGGTTCAGGCCCACACCCTGAGTTCACAGACCACTGCAGTCCTGCTATTCCCCTGGTTCAAACCCTCTCCCTGAGTTCACAGACCACTGCAGTCCTGCCCTTCCCCTGGTTCAAACCCTCTCCCTGAGTTCACACACCACTGCAGTCCTGCCCTTCCCCTGGTTCAGGCCCACATCCTGAGTTCACAGACCACTGCAGTCCTGCCCCTCCCCTGGTTCAAACCCTCTCCCTGAGTTCACACACCACTGCAGTCCTGCCCTTCCCCTGGTTGAGGCCCACATCCTGAGTTCACAGACAACTGCAGTCCTGCCCTCCCCTGGTTCAACCTCTCAGCCTGAGTTCACACACCACTGCAGTCCTGCCCTTCCCCTGGTTCAGGCCCACATCCTGAGTTCACAGACAACTGCAGTCCTGCCCTCCCCTGGTTCAACCTCTCAGCCTGAGTTCACAGACAACTGCAGTCCTGCCCTCCCCTGGTTCAACCTCTCAGCCTGAGTTCACAGTCTACTGCAGTCCTGCCCCTCCCCTGGTTCAGGCCCACACCCTGAGTTCACAGACAACTGCAGTCCTGCCCTTCCCCTGGTTCCCCAAGGCCACACCTTGACACAACCTGGAGTCCCAAATGCATCCCCCTGCCACTCTGAATTTTATATTATGCCACACATCTCTTCATTTGGACCTCCTAAGTGCCAGCTAGTTTAATACCTCAGACTATAACACATTTGATTTGTTGTGATAAACGCCTTATTACATTTGTGTTACCATCCATTATACCATTAGAGTATGTTTCACAGCACTGGCAACCAGAGGATGGGCTCCCCCTCCGTAGCCGGGTTCCTCCTGAGACCCCTTCCCTCGGGGGAGTTTTCTCTCACCGTTTGACTGTATTTTCTCCCCACTGGGGAATTTTTACCTTGCTTGCTTTTTGGGTGTTCAGGCCTGGTCTGCCCAGTTATCCTGTCTAGAAAATATCTTCATGACAGATATTTGTAAAAAGCAATCTACTAAATATAACAACAACAACAACTATCATCGTCATCATCATTGTCATAATAACAACAGTTAAATCTGAGGCCAGTGAGAGATTGGTTCCAGCAGCTGAGCCATCTGTTCCTTATGTACAGCGCTCTACGTCTGTCATTATGTGACCACAGCCTTTGATCCTCATATTTAATTGTGCAGATCCCCTGACATTTTCCACCTCGGTATTCCTCATTTACTATGACAGAATAAAGACAAAAAAAAGATTGGAAACTGGAAAGAAGAATGAGCTTTTCTCTTAATCCGGGAGCAATTTAGTGTTATTTATTTATTTATCCATGGTTGAATTAATGAGTCATACTGGAGAAATTGGTATCTAAATGCTTATGAGTCTCACAAGGACCTTGGACTAGGGCCTAGAACATTTTGCAGACAGAAAAGATCACCTTCTTAATAGACTTGCCTTGATACAGTTTTTGTTTTACTTATACAATCATTTGACCAATTATGGTTGTGTGTAGTTGAGAAAAACTAAACTGTTTCAATAGGCCTTTAATGCATTAAGATGAAACATCACAAACAACGGACTTTGCTAGTTACAGCAAGCAATCTCCTCATCTGGCTGACAGAAAGCTTTTGGAGTCGAATTCCTAGGGAGTAGTACTCTTGCTCAGCCACACAGTGCAATCTTTTTTCACCTTTACCTCAAGGGCATCTTCCACAATCAGTTTCAAGCTCATCTTCTCTTAACAGTGTTGTCACCGTGTTCGGAAGATCACCGAAACCTTTCAATCTTTTGAACTGACATCTGGTTGACCACTACCAGCACCCCCTCTCCCAAACTGGTATGTGTCCGGCTGCCTTATTTTACAGCCAGGATCACCTCTCAGTGTGATTGCCCTTTTCCACTTCTCCAGACACACCAACACAATACTGTCTCAGGTCTGTTCATTCCTTTCGGTTCAGCAAATCCAGCTGAGATTTAACCTAAGTGTACACATTCTGCCTGAGCGCAGCGTCTCAGTCGATTTCTCTAAGATGACAGCCTGGCACACTGAGGATTGACCCACCTATTCTTCACAAAATTCATCTTATTCCCAGGGAACACCATAAAAAAGAATGTCACTTGTGCTGAAAAGCCACAGGTGTATGGCAGTTATGATACAATAAGGAGTACTAATGTGTCAATGTCTCTATTTTAATGTTCTGGCATGGGGTTTCAATGATACTTACAGTCTTCCTATTCTACTAAAAGATCTGCAAGAGTTGTGAGAAAACCTAACCGAAAGTCCCTTTTTCTCAAAATCTTTCCTGCTGTCAATACACTGCCTTGGTCTGTTTTTCAATGTTTTTTTTCCTCATGATGTGTACCAACTACATTTTATTAACATAACAGCTACATCCATATGCACTGAAGGCTATGCCAGAAGTGTTTTTGTATTTGTACTACATGCTTTTGTATGATTAACACACTGCTCTCAAGTTGTTCTTGACCTCCTCTGACACAATGCTAGTCTGATTTAACAGAATCAAAGCTGGCTGTTTTCGAATCACACGCCCACAGGCGGCTCGGTAAAACTATTCTTTTTGTTGTTGTTTTTATTTTTATTTCTCATTATTTTATGCTCTTTTGATGAGACGTGGGGACAGCAGCGGAATAGGGAAGCAGAGCGGCAGTTAAGTGCGCTCTGCAGAGCCCCGGAACACCACCGGCGCTGTGTTCAGCTGGCCAGACATGACACAGACGCTGCCAAGACGCTGCGCGGTGATGCACGCGGGGGGAATAAAAGCTCGTGCAGCTGCACCGGATCACCCCAAACTCCAACTATGAACTCCGTTTATCTCCCCTCTCACATGCCACATAACCCTGCCCAGTGTCGACCTTCCTGAACTCGGCCCCAGAAGAAAAGAACACTCCTTCTGCATCGCCAATCATTCCTCGGCATTTTCATTTCCTTTTGGCTTTTTTCACCAGTTGATTGGCTCGCACAGGTCAGAGGCCAATCAGAAGGTTGCGGTCTGAAGGTAGCCTTGTGCTGCATTCACAATGCCCCGGGCTTCCCCCACAACAAAAGCACCTGATTAGCACGAGTCCTGTAAAGAGCACGTGATGATGGAGCCAAAAGATTATATTCTGCCTGAATGATACCTGCGCTTTGAGCCAATAGTGCGCTGGCACCTGAAGCCTCTGGGAGTTGTCATCGGCTTCCAGTGACATCACTGAACCGGTCCCCTTCAGTCACATTAGGTCCTCTAATAACGGCAAAACTCACAAGCATCCGGTGACGAAAAGAGAGAGATTAGAGAAAAACACAGGAAAAACACAAAACAGCTGCTAAAGGGATAACTACTATACAATAATCAATCATTTCAATTATTTAGATCATTTAGATCAACGTAAATATACTGACGCTATTTTGAAGGCAAATACTGCATAAAAGTTTTTTTGTCCAAGGATAAATGTTCCATTTGTGGTCACTGGTCTCTTAATTCGCATTCTATTGCAAATGTATGTGCATTATTTAGGAAATGATAATGAATTAAAAGGAGGCAGTTTTTTTTGTTTTCAGTATTCTCCAGCAGGTATCCATGCAGTGTTTGGTGAGGGAGTCCTTACCTGTATGTGAGGGAAACCTTTTTAACAGGGAGCATCATAGGCTGCCAGACAGCCTTAGGGGCTGTGCTGGGCTTCCGGCCATGAACAAGAAGACCATGTCAAAGCCATACAGGTTTGTGCAACCATAACCTCCAAATCATGAACATTATTTCCCGGTGGAGATAATCGCAGTTTTTGTTTTTAAAAACAAAAAACATAAGTGCCAGCCTTCTCTGATGCTGACGAGCAGGCTAACAAGCCACTCAGTCTTACAGATATAGGTCAGAGGTCGGGTCATGTGACGGGCATTGCTGGCCACGGCATCCGTGATTGGAGGGCCGCGGGTTGGTAAAACATCTGTTTCATCAGCAGACAGCAGCAGGGTGCTGGGAAATAAGTATCTCTATCCTGCCTCCCTCTCGATTCACAAACACTCAATCAACATGTGGCCATAACTTTCATAGGTAAATAACGGTATTGTTTTTTTTTGTTTCAGATCGTTTTTCCTTACGAGCGTGCCTTGGCAGGTACCCAACAAAGTACTTGCATTTAACAATGATAAATGGTAATGTGCTAAATGGTTAATGTTGGTTGAAACCATTCCATACCTGATTTTGCTTGACTGCTATTAACTTGTGCTGTTTGGCTAATAATTAATATTTTATCAGTTGCTGTCTCATACCTAATTCTGGCCAAAATTCTAAATTCAATTGTTAACTTTGACTGAAATATAAATAACAGTTTGTTATTCAAGTGACCATTGAAATAGCCAAAGAAAAGAGGACACTATCAGGTACATTTAATTCTGAGGCAAATGTATTTGCAGTCAGGTGCATATAATGCGTATAGCTAGGTAGCCGAGGTGACAGGACTGTAGAGCCAGGCTTCAGCCCAGCTGGCTTTTGTATTCCAGTGTCGGAGCGGAGCAATTAATGGCCCTATTGCCTTTCCCCAGCATTTAACCATGTTCGGCGCGTGCCATTGGTCGCCCCAGTAATGGCTGTCAGTGATGCCGGGTGTCTGCGCCTCTCCCCCAGGCCTGAGGAGAATAACGGTGATTGATGACAGGTCAGCGGGATAACGGCCTTTCTGAATTTTCAATTCTTCCATGGGGAAATTGCTTATTTCTTACAAGTCCATTTCCATTTTTGCAACAAGACAGCGTGCTAAGTTTATATATTACCTTGCGCTCAAGCCTAGAATTGTGATGAATTGTGTCATGCATTGGATGGGGAGGGGAAAAAAATAATAATTTGTGAGACTATTGTTTGCTTACTTTTATTCTTGTCAGAAACACAGCTGCAGCGCAATGTAAATATGAGTGGGTGAGACGTTCTTATTCTGAAAACCAAATAAACCAAATGCCCTGCCCAAGTTATTACCGCCTGCATTATTGAGTCTCTTTCTGTTAAAACAACAGCGAAAAACTTTTATCACAACTCTTGTTTCAAAGGAGGTCGTTTGTCACCACGTATGTCTGTGCCGTCATTCAGAATGCCGGCACCAGGTTTGATCTGTAGAGTGTTTCGTATATGGTGCCGGTATCGACACTTGCTGCTGAATTCATAAATAATACTGTGTGTTTTAACTGAGCTGGAGCAACAAAGCACCTGTGAAGTGAACTCGGGAGCAAAGCAGTCATTACGAATTCATAAAGGACTTTATCACTCAAAGAAAATCTTAGGGGACCGTAGTGTCTACAGTAAGGGTGCAAGGAAAACACACTATACACTCGCATATATAAATAATTAGCTCATTTTTTCTCTTTTTTTAAGAAAACGATTATGAGAAACAGCTGGAAAAACCAAGAAAACATCTGCTAATGGGGATTAAAAATGCTAAAGATGGAAAACATTAAATTCATAGTCACAGCAATTAAGGAATTAATTAACCCCGATGGTCAGACTACTGTAGTGGAAAAGGTGCAACTGGCAGATAATTAAGTTATTTATTTATTTTACTTTATTTAACCCATTGAAGCCAAATATCAAAACTGTGTCAGATTTCCACACATTTTGCAGGCAGTTATCAAAGGCCCTCATTGGTTCAGATGCAGGCACTGTGGCATAGCTGTTGAGGAAGCTGAAGGCCGGAGGTTAAATATAAATAAAATTAAAATTATTATGTAATTATGAATATAATATGTATTGTTATTCCCCTCGGTTCCTTCAGTAAATTATTTTTTTTAATCATCTAGTAAGTACATAAGTGAATCTCCACTCAGAAAACAGAAAAGATACATAGAATCGTTCGCAAAAATGTTTTCAATAATCCATGTAGGAAAATATTCGTTTTTCTTCTGCTTTCTGCCAGTTAGCGCAGGATTATTTGCAAGGTATAGGTTCAAATACCATATAGGAATGAATAAATAACCAGCTCTCTGTACAAAGGTGCCCCAAAATTAGATCATAAAAGCACAAGTTTACCCAGTTTATCTAGCAGGTTTAATCTGTCGTCGGAAGTGAAACATCCTGGCACATTTCTCACAGTATCTGTCTTGCCTGAAGAAGATACTGCTAAAGAGCATGTTAATTCCAATCATCTCCGAGTCTGTAATGAAGCAAATAAATGAATAAAATATTACATATAAAATATGAAATATTTTTACTGCCAGTTTTAACTCCCAGCATGATGCATTTAATCACATTTCAGCAAATCTGCTAATTTCTCAAAAGAACGTTTAGTGCTCCAGGTAGACTGGTTCTGGAACAAAGCTATAATTTTGTGTTGAGGTAATCTATGTGGGTAGACTCTCCCGCAGGGATCCAGAAAGCATTTCAGTGATGATGAATAAATGGAGTGCAAGCAGGAGCTCTGTTCATATTGTGCTTGACCTGAAAGCAAAAACATAGGGGGGAATGTAGCCTTGTGTTTTAGAAGACGCTTAATTCCATGTAAAGTTAAATGAACACCTGGACTCAATATTCATCCGCAAACTTAAAATCATATGCAAGTGTTGTTTTTAATCTCCATAAGCAGTCTGGAAAGTTACTTTTTGGTGATTGAAGAACTTATCAAACCGTGTTTGTATTCGCTTATCACAAAGTTGGCAGAAAATATATAACTTGGCTGTTTTAGGTTAAAAACTGTTTAGTTTTGAATATATTTGAATTCCGGAACAGTTAAGACAATTGTTACAGTCTGAACTAGTTCGGCAGCTGCTACGCAGCCATCTACTGGCATAGATCATCTAACTTTATTGTATCAACTGGAGCAATGTGACAGCAAGTGATCCTTTACTTATGGGGAATGTACAGTAGCGGTTGATTCTGTCCACGTTGTTCTGGGTCGCATTGGTATTCAGCGAGAAGCTCATTCAAGTCACCAATTGAAATGGTGTAGGAAGCTGAACTACCTGCTTTAATCCAGATAACCCCTGTGGCAGGACCGGGGAAACCCCTTGCAGTAGATAGCAGATAGGTATCAACTTGTTTCATGAAGCACATTGTAGATTAGCAGCCAGCCAGCTATATTAAAAAATGTGGTATCGCTTTTTTTTTTTAATATTTAGTTTAGGAGGCTTTTCCATATTTCATATGTGCTCTCTTGCTACACTTCATCCTGCTGTTTAGGCATGTTTCACAACAGTCTATTTATGCCACTGAAAATATAACCTTTTTCATATTTAGACCCGGCTGGCAGCTTTGGAAACTTAATAACTTCTCTAAGTGTGCTGCACTGGAAGTTGTTAATATTACCCCAAAACGCCACCGGCAACTTGGCTGCATTTAAAAACAAACATTTCTCAAGTCCAGCTGTTTTTGGGGCTTCACAATGAAAGGGCTAGCTAAAACAAAATATCACTATTCTCGAAGATAAACCTGCTCCCAACCTTGCTACAATCGCTATAAGTGTTGGTTTGTCATCAGGTATCACTTATGTGGTATCAGTAACCTATTAACCATAGAAAACTAAACAATAACTATTTACCTATTCACCTGTATACCTACTTACATTCAACTGAGTCTGCGTTCCTCTGCCTGCATGTTCAACAGCTACTTTATTTTACCCTGCACCATGTCAAAAGACATGCTATTTTCCCATCCTTGTCGGGCTGTCATGCGGAGTGCATATCTCTTAAGCTCTCCTCTCTGTAATACCGAGCGACTTCATGCGAGATTGGATTCCAGCATATCCCCTCATATTCCATATGTGGGATATGTAATACAATATCATGATTATTCTCAAACGACCTGCGTATATGTATCTGTTTCCTTATAACTTGGCTTGTACCAACCCAGACAATGAGCTGTCCCATTGGTGTTATGTGCACCACTAACTGGAATGGCTGGCTTCCACTGGAACGACAGCACAATGCATACATATTTGACATAACTGCTCTTGACCGATTAAAGTGGTTGATTAACTTCACTAAACACCGTGCCTGTGGTTGCTGTGCTTTTTTTTACATTGTACATGGCACGTACGTAAATCTGTCACGGGTGTTATTTTAATTGCGAATCTCCCCTTTTTGAAACTAAGAGATGGGTTGCCTTTTATGCTTTACACCATTGCTTATTCAGGAAACATAAACCATTGTTAGCATGTCAGTAGCAGTAAAGCTATCCATGCATATACAACAGCTAGACAAGCACAGGCTTTTGATTATTCTGATTTATAACTGTTTATGCTGTTTTATGTGGGGGAGCATGTGCATTGGTTTGTTTAATGTTTCTTTGTGTTTACTTGAAAATGGTTGGTGAATATAAATATACTGTACGATTCAGATATAAGACGCCTGGTACAATACCTTGAAATGAAATCATAAAAAGTATGATAAACAGAAGGGAAAAAGTTGTGTGGCATTTTGTTTCCTTATTTATATTCCCTCTCTTCGCTCTGCAAACATTATGCTTTGGTGTTATGTACTGTTTAGTGAAATGAAAGGGAAAGACATATTCCTGAAGAAAACAGATTCCGTTTTGTCATTTGCCTATGCCGTATCGCAAACAAAAATAACACATTTTTTTATTTAGTGAAAGGCGGATACAGAAAACATTCAGACCATTTAATCCATACATGCGCGAAAGGCTTTCGTCTTTCGTCTCTCGCACAGACGGAGGGAAGAGAGCTAGCGCGGCACTCGCAGTTAGCCTGAAGCCATGCCACAGCGTGGATTAAACGCACCGACCCGAGAACCACCGGGGAGAGGGAGCGCGCGGCTCTTCTGGAATCCATAGGCAATGTCAACGCTTTGTTTGATCATGCCTGGATGCTCTTTAGGTATTCATTGTTTGCCGTTCATATTTAATTCATCGAGTCGTGAAGCGTTTGAGCAACGAATGTTTGCGTCGAGCAACAGGGCGCGTTGGGTGGCGTAGCAGCGCTGCCACTGTAAGTTATGCGATTCAGTGCGCATTGTGCAGCTCAGCAAAACCGCAGGGTTTGTGTAGCATCTTCAGAAAATCAAATAAACATTTAAATGGTGTTTGACCGCTGGGAAAAACAGCTCCGCAATATCACAGCTGGATAAGGCTATATGCGAGGCCGGGCCAGACACATCAATGCATTTGTAGCACAGATTTTGAAAATGTTGTCCATAGCCCCACAGATATACTGTATGGATGCATACACTCTCAGGCATAAAGGTATGAAAAGTGCCTAAAAATTTACACATGCCTGTTGCTGCCTGTTCCGTATGTGAATGTTTTATTCTACATGTAAATGCTACATGTAAATGTAACATTTGCTCTATGCCTGCATGTGTTTTCCAATCTCAATGTGATCACCTATTCAAAATAAAGGATTAAAGGTTCCCTATAGGTACATACAATTGTACCCCGAGCCAGCAATATATAATGAATTTATACCTGTTTGGCTTGGAAAACATACATATTTGTAGCCAAAGAAAACAATACTGTACTTTCGTGGTACATGTGATCCTTGAAGAAAAAAAAAGTACCTCCACTGTTACTTTATTGCTGAGAGTGTGGACAAGTGGGTAGACCTATGTTTATGTGGGTGGAAGGAGATTTGTATGTGCGTGCGCCTGAGTGTGTGTGTGTGTGCTTGGATGTGTGTGCGTGTGTGTGTCCATGTACCTGTGTGTGTGTGTGTGTGTGGATGGTATCACATGATAAAAGAAAAAAAAAGGATAAACAGCCATTGTGAATGTGTGGACAATAGGGGAATGTCTGTTGAAATGCCTTTGTCTGCTGTCTGATGTATGACTGCTCATTCCTCTCCTATGGGCATTATCTGTATTCAGCTCTGTACACTCTCACACCTATGCACACGGTGGTAAACCCTATTTTTATGACTGGATATAATTGTGTTTTATCGATTCGACTTCCACCGGCCGTCTGGCTATGTCTGCAAATGGCTTGCGAGATGCAGTGGATTTACCTGTATAAATATTTCAATGAAAAAATAAGTCTGTACTGCCAATGCCTTTCCAGGCTGGCTTTGAAAATGTGATCCCCCACTGAGGGAGTTATTGATGTTTGAGGGGAGCAATGCCCATATCATATATATACAAATCTAAAATTGTTGAGTACAGTGTCTAATCAAGAAAAAATATGTCTTTGTTCCAAGACTTCTATATACATATGTATATCTCATAGCCTCATTTATTAGCCACACAATAGCTTCCTTGACTTTCATTGACACAGTCTGGCCCCCGTGTTGACAAGCACCAGCAGACTTCAACAGCAGTCCCTTCTACCTGCATTAAGAAAGAGATTGAACATGTTCACGTTGTGTGGTTCTTCGTTCTATCACAAACCTGGAAGGAAAGATTTAAAAAAAGCATTTTTTTGACTTGATCTGTGAAAATGTGTCAGCTTATTTTTGATTTGCAGCTCCAGACCTTCCTCAGCTCGCTCAGCCAGAGAACAGCAGAGAACATGCGTGTGTGCTGCCAGATCGCTCGTGTACTTTTGAGAGTAAGAGGTGTGATAAATGTGATAGCAGTGTCTAGCCCTTTCCGTTCCTCAGTGTGGCAGAAATTTCCGGTCAAAATTTCAGCTCTGCTACACATCGTGCTCTGCGTTGTGTTCTTTCCATACTTTCCATGTTTATACACCTTGCATTTTTAATGTTTCTTTTTCGGTTCTGTAGATAGTCTGCTTATATAGATAGTGTGCTTACAATTGGATGCACGTGAAGCATCTGTACTTTGTGTTTGTGAGAGTGTTTCAGTGTGAGAAGGTTTGTGAGTGAGTGAGTGTACGTTTGCAAGCATATTAAGCCTGTCTGTGTTTCATTATTTGACTGTACTGCGTGCTTGAGTGTGTGAGTGGGTGTACATGAATATGAAGCATGTGTTTGCACTCTTGTTTGCAAGTTAGCATGTTTGAGTGAGGGTTTGAACATGCATCTGAAGCTTGTGTCTGCACTCCTGTTTGTGAGTTAGAGTGTCCAAGTGTGTGAGGGTGTGTGCATCCATATGAAGCTTGTCTGTGTGTGAGTGTGTGAGTGTGCGTACATGCATATGAAGCATGTCTGTGTGTGAGTGTGCGTACATGCATATGAAGCGTGTCTGTGTGTGAGTGTGTGAGTGTGCGTACATGCATATGAAGCTTGTCTGTGTGTGTGTGTGAGTGTGCGTACATCCATATGAAGCTTGTCTGTGTGTGAGTGTGTGAGTGTGCGTACATCCATATGAAGCTTGTCTGTGTGTGAGTGTGTGAGTGTGCGTACATCCATATGAAGCTTGTCTGTGTGTGAGTGTGTGAGTGTGCGTACATCCATATGAAGCGTGTCTGTGTGTGAGTGTGTGAGTGTGCGTACATGCATATGAAGCGTGTGTCAGCACATGTGTTTCTGAGCTACCGTGTTTGTGCAACACTCTTCATATCCTCCCCAATAAGTAATTGTCCTGCTCTTTCTGCCATTTTACCCTTTTCTCTAATAATCTCATTTTCTCCTCGCCGCCTTCCAGCGATGGTCTGTAAACAAACACGGGGACAATCAAACCGGTCTACCGCCGTGAGAAATGCCAAGCGCTTTCTTCAATATCGCCGGCAAATGAGACTGGCCCTGGGCGAAACCCAGGAAGAAAAATCAAAGCGCCTGTCTCTGGCAGCGAGGCCAGAGGATAGGTAATGTGGCGGCAGAGATTAGCACCTGAGCCTGCCGGTGGCAGGCGAGCGGCCACCCTGTGAGCACTCATTACCCGGAGCTGCCCGGGCAGCAGGGCTGGATGATGCAGTTGTGTCTCTACAAAATGGCTCTTAGCAGACCCTGTCGCAAGAGGGCTCTGTATGTGTCCTCTATGTGAAAACGGCCATTACCTGCACCGCTACAGGTGAGTCATTCTAGGAAAAGGGCTGAAACGCTGTTTGTGGGCATGGTGGAGGCGTATGTGCCTGTTTGTACGGTGGCACACGCAAACACGCACGTACGCAATACGCGTATTGTAAGACGTCTTGTTCATGAACGGCGTGTTCTCAGTTAAGCGTGGACAATGTAATACACATTTCCTAAATAAAAAATCTGGTGCCATTATATTTCACCTAAACCTCATTATTGGTCCCGCTCGTTAGACGTGTGTAAAGCTCTGTTACCCACAGACTGCAGGCATACTCATCCGCTTGTGAAGGCTTGCCGCTCTCTCTCAGCCAGGAGTACAGGCTCAGCTATGCTGCGTAGATGCCACTAGCTCCAATCTGGGCTGTGATTAGCCAACTATGCCTGGCTCTTCCCACTAGGTATGGAGGCCAGGCACAGCCCAGGGTTACGTAGGGTCACTGCTGCATCTGCACCCTCTGGCTGCTCACCAGGCAACAACAGGCCATCGGCTCCCATCGCTGAGAAACGCACGTCGCCTCAAATCTGCGTTAGGCTTCCCACGCCATTCTGTCGGGCTTGCGGTGTGAATCCAAACACGGGAGAGCGGCTACGCGCAGTAGGTGAACAAATGTATGCTTTTGCTGGGGTTTGATTACACATATGAATTATGTATCAAATTAATAACAAACACAAAAACTAACAGCTATGGTTGCGGCTGCATAAGCATGGTGGAGTCTGTTGTCTGTCAAACTGTGACTGGCGCATGCACAATGCAGTCTCTCAGCTGTGGTGCCCTCCGTGTGGGCAACAAGAGCGTGGAATGACTGCTGAATCTGAAGATTAAAATACCCATCATGCCATAGTTTACACCCCAACATGCACAGTTAATTTGAGCAAAGATGCTAGGTTTGAAGTTGAAGAGTTACAACAAACACATTTTTCACCAAAGTCACATCAGTGATATTAATGTCTCCACCTAACTACCCAAAACTAAAGAGGGATGCTGCAATTTATGAATGTTTCCTGAAACCTGTGTCTGGGGGCCTGTACCACATTGTTTTATTTCACATCATTACACAAAATAATACACTGGGGTACACTTCCTCCAGCATGCGAATATTGGAAAAAGTAATCTGTGTAATAGAATGTTGAAGCACCGGGTGTGTATATGTTTTTCTTTTTTTTTTTCTAGTTGAGTGTTTAATATTGCTGGGTGTTAAGTGTTGCCAGAACTAATAGAGTTGGAGAAGTTATAGCACCCAAGTGACAAGCAGCAATAATCCAAAACTGCAGCAGGTGCAGTGCTATCCATCCTTCCGAGATTCAGGAAGGAAGGGGAGGTGAGGGGTGAATCATGGGTAATTAGTGTTCATACTGTACTTGTTGTTCTTATAAAATAAAATAAAACAATTTGGCACCTCCTTGGTTGGATTGTATTCAACTCTCTTTTGAGGTATTTACAAAATCAGAATCAGTCGATGGGAATGTACATAAGTGTTATCAAAAGGGCAATTTACACAGTCATTGAGGGCCTTATTAGAGACGTGATGTTCATCAGGGGAGGGTTCATGTGTGAGAATTCTTTGGGGTTTTGTGTGGGGGAGGGGGTGCTTGGATTTACGGAATGTGTCAGACACGTAGCGGTGATGTAGTGGAGCTGTTGTTCTGGATACCACGGAAACAGAAGATGTCAAGGACAGGAAGTGTTCTGGCATGATAAACCCCCTGGAAGAGCCCGCATCTATCACGGCAGACAACAATAAGGAACCGTGACGAGCAGCAAATGAATATGTCCTTTAAGAACAGCATCAAGCTATCAGATGGTTGACCACGTTAAACTTCCCACCTTTTACTGTAACGCGCAGGTCTGCGGTGTGTAAGCACGGCTGATTGAACACTTTCCTGCCCGGTAATAGGATTTTACCACTGAAAAGCTCAAACCTGAAAAGGGCATGGATCTTTCAGCATGGGTAAATTTAGAGAATGCTGTCAGTCGGGAGACAGTGGGGCTCTACTCTTCTACGGGATACATTCAAGGCCCTTTAAACTCAGTAATCTCTGGACAGATCAATAGCCTAATACGTAATTAAACTTGATTCAGACGTACTAATACGATACAGAAACAATACGATACTTTTTACAGTAATACTGTTCTCTATCTTATTAAATTCATTTTAAACTCTGGCAGTGGTTAGTTGCCAGCATCCAGGTATGCAAGTTCAAATAATTTGGATTTCTCCACCCAGAACAACTCTGCGCATACAAAGTAGGCTCCTCTGATAAAAGAATAGGACGCTTTACAATTGTACTTTTGAGAAAGAGTTATTAGACTGCGGCAGCATGAGCTTACAGTATGTTGCGTCAACAGAATGCGCAGTTGTTTCTCATATAAATTATTATGATTTTTTTTTAATAAGAAAAATGGAATCACATTGCAGTCTCTCCTCTGTGCGACACAAAAAAAAGTGACATAAAACATTCCATCAGACCAAGCCGGGGCAATAGGCGCATTTTTACACGGTCTCCCTGGAAACGATTCCCCGTTTTCCCTGGGGTTTACTCTGCGGTAAAGGGAGAGGAGGCATCCCTCGCTCGTCTGCTGTCGGTCCCCTAGGGGGCGCCGCCCGGCGGTGCAGGAGCGTCACGCCCCACCGCCGCTGTGTGGCCAGCCGCTGGCCGATGAGGGAGAAGTTTGGGGCTGAAAGTGATGTATTGCAGGTTACCCGCGCTCTCCTGCCAGATCATTCATTAGCCTGTCAAGCCAGTCCGCCGTGATTTATTAATTCCACAATCATTTAACTAAACGCGGTGATTATTTTAACCTTTAATGCTTCTTAAATCAATATGGACATATATTCCGCACTCGCCGATCTGTCGTTGCGGAGCTCAAATGCGAGTCATGGTTCCCTGTGTTTTCAGGAGTTTTCAGCGCGATAATGCGACTTCAGATCGCTAATGATTCTGTAATGATTCTGTAAATCCAGGATAGACAAGATGCATAAAGTAGAGACTCATGCGTACCTTTTAGCACTTCCTCTCACCGAAGGTGACGTGTGTCGTCCGTTAAGAGAAAAATGACTCCTCAACGCACGACTCTGTCAGTATTACTCTCTGGGAGAGCCCGAGTCCCCGGCAGAAGCCGTATTCTCAGTTCAGGGATTAGTATTCATCCTGTTCACAAAGGGGAACACGTATTCCCGAGCTGTGAAATGTGCCTGTTTCTTTGGTTTTGCTTTCAATCCAGGAATGTTACCTTGCATGCTGGGGGATTGGGTGAACTCGCGGGGCGAGAGTGAACTGATCTTCTTCCAATTACCAGTCGCTGGTTTCTGTTTCTGCGCGCTCTTCGCAGCAACAGTCCTTCCCTGATGTGTCTGCACAGAAAGAATAAAATAAAAAAAGCAAGCAACTGTAATTTCATGCTGAGGATTGAAAAACTACCTCCATATTTACGTTTCTGAAGCGTTTTATGCCGTACAGATGCCTGGCCCTATCAACAAATGGCTTTTAGGTTCTGTGTTGATCTCTACACTGTTGTTGTACCCGTGCATTTCCGTTCCTGTGTTCTGCAAACAGTGAATTCCAGGTTAGTGTTGTGTACTAGTGTTTAGGGGACTGGGTTTGTAGCAGAGGTTGCATGTTCAAATCTCATGGGGCCCAGCTATTCTTGCGTCAGCAAAAAAAAAAAAAAGAAATTATACACTATGAATGGATGGTATGTAAAAACCAAAGCTGTGCAAAGGGCCATGCTGACATAACGCATGATAAAAGTCAAAATTATACTGCACTGATGTTTCTAATGTAGATTATCTTCTTAAAATATTTATTCATATACTTTCCCTATCGGGGGAAAAGATTTAAAATGTTTATTTATATATTTACAACACATCAACTTCTATATTTTCACACATAGGATGAACGGGAACAATTGGCTGTTAACCACCAAATGATTTCTCCACTAAAATAGTTGTATGGCTTGATTTAGATAAAAGGTTAAACTGCATTGAGATTCACAACATTCCCTCTGTGATGGGTGATGGAGTATTGTCATGCACATCAGTGATGTGATGTACTGTACTGCTCACGTATAGCCAGATCCTCTGTCATAACCATAGGCTCATATAAAAATAGATGATAATAAGAAGATTGAAAATGTCACACTTATTATAGTACATAAAGTGCTTTTCACTACTTGCATCTGAAAGATTTAAATTAAATGCGCAATGTGATTACAGAAAAATCATGTGTCACGTATGGTTTGACCTATGCTGGCATTGCTTTCACTTTAGTAGTCTTAGAGGAATCTCTGCAGGATTTCTACCCCTAGAATATTTTAATATAACCATGCTCAGTCATATGCATGATGCACTGGTAAATTCTGTTTTTGCATGCAATCCATGCTAATGTACCTATAATATTTCTTGCAGACAGCAGCACACACTACAGAGAGGATAAAATAGCGTTGTTTGACAATTTGTCTCTGTTTTTGCTCCATCCGGAATCTCCACCAGGACTGGAATCTCCAGAACCACTGTATGGCTGAATGAAACACGAATCAGGTAGTAGCCAGCTACAACTGTTCTAAGTTACTGTCTAGCTAGCTGTACAACTACAGCTAGATTGTTTGTCAAACACAACAGTTAGCTAACTACCCACATTCTCTGACTTACTCAGTCTTGTTAGCTGGCTTACCAGCTAACGTTAGCTTCTCCGTAACTATATACGTTACAGTTAAGTGTCGATTGCGTCTATAAAAATATCCACAGTCTTTTTTAACTTGCAGAAACGTAGACAGCACATTCAAATGTCCTTGTCACCGTGAGTCACTTATTTTCTGCTAGCCTCCTGCCAGATACAGAACATGCCGAAGCAGTTCAACAGTCGGCTTCCATTGCACTCCCACTTTCTCAATTCTCAGAGCACGTCCCCCTGGCTCACGTCATTGCTCTGTGTTTACTGGTCAATACCGTGATCCGTTACGCTTAGGTACCCAGTGTGCATACTCTGCTGACAAAAGCCCCAGAGTCCAACATGGCCGCCTCTGTGAATTGGCTTCTTGTGCCATTGACCAGCTCCCATAGGAATCCATGGGACCAGAAAGGGAGGCTGTCTGTAGTATATATATATAAATATCAATGGGGAGAGAGCCGTAGGAGAGAGCGAGAGAAGCAAAACGCCAAAGCTAGTCTCATGCCGGTGGCTTAAAAAAATTCTGTGGCAATTTCTACTTGATGTTGGCATTATAGTCAAACAAGCTGCAATACATTGAGTATATTCAATATACGCCCACCCCTACAGTGGAGTCAACCTTGCATTTACCACAACTATTGACATGTTTAACATTAACAGGTTTTTTTTGTTTGTTTGTTTGTTTTGGGCAAGCATTGTGTGTAAGATCATCCAATGGGCCATTAAGTTCTTCCACACCTATAATTTTGACTGTGGGTCAACATGAGTTGTGATTTAAGATCACGAGGGTACAGAGGATTTGTTTTGCCATTTCATTCAGCGACAGATATTTTAGACCCGCAGAGCTAAAAGTAATCGATTGCAGCTTCACAACGGCGAGAGAAGGGCTGGTGAAAGGATGCTCTTAATGCGCGTCGCAGCATTTAGCATTCCTCCTGCGTGGGCCTGCTCTCAGGAAGGAGTGCTGCAGGTACGGAGGGGCCACCTCCTGCGCTCCGACTCAAATTGAGCTAAAAGCCTCTCGCCTGTCTCTCCCCCCGCTTTAGTAGTATTGATCTCAGCCGCCGCTTCCCCCAGGAGAGCGCGCCCGCGTCTCGTAGCCGCAGGTGGAGGGAAAGGTCCTCCAGCTGCCCCGCTGCGGTCTCTAAAGAGCGCACCGGAGGGCTCCTCAATTAGGTCCCGTTCATACTGAGCTCCTGGCAGACCCCGGCTCGGTGCCGAGGCCTGCGGGTGAGAACCGGGGGTGAGGGGGGGGTGGGGTGTCTGCCCCGTGGGCGCTCACAGAGTGGGGGGGGGTCACTGGAAGTCAACGGCCTACTTGCAGTGTGGTGGAGTACCCCTCAGCTTTAAAAAAAAAAGTACACACAAACTTTACAATCATATCAGAAATGGCATTCAAATCCAGATCAATGACGGTTTACGAAAATAAAAAAGTTGAAATAAGCAATTACTTCATCTTGTATATCCACATAAATCCCTGGCTATCAAAGAAGCAAGGACCTGTCTATTGCCTACTATTATTAAGCAGTAATTCAAGACAGGCGGAGGTATATCGTGATTATATCGTAGCTGAGGCATGTTCACAACCCGCTTTGATGTGATATAATCACAACATACCACAGCCTGAAGTGAGTTATTGCGGTTACCAAATACCATATGATGTAATGTATATTTATGCAGATATTATTGACACAATCAAATTGAAGCAGTTTTTATGAGGGATTTCTTTACGAAAATAACTTATGTGAAAGTAGTTCCTGGCTGCGGACATATAGTGCCAGATGGTTGCTATCCATTGTTACTTTGAACATTGTTCTGCCAAACTGGTTAGCTAGCAGGGTAGAGTTAGTCAGCTAACAAGAGTTTATGCCTTATTGATGTTTCTTGTTTGTTCCCATTGAGTGTGGAACCACAGAATGGCTGTATGGTCATCTTCCCCACTCCAACAGCCTTGGCGACAGCTCTCACACTTTTTACGCTTATGGACGTAATATCTTGCAGCTCATGACCCGTGTTGGAGTCTGGATCCTGGCGCTGCAGAGGCAGGGGATAGCCCAGGTCTGCTTCCCTCCTTGCGTGCAGATCCTGGGCAGCATGGTTGCATTACCTGTAACATTGCTTTATTGTAAATTGAGTGACTGCTTAGTTACAGAGTGATAAGGAAGTGTTAGGAAGCGGAGAACATCATAGTCATGGTGTATGGTTATTGCACCACTACTATTATCCAATCAGATTGCGAGATTAGCCCTACCCATTTTATAAATTGTTTTATGTTACTCAGGTAATGTTTTATGGTTTGTCCTGAATTAAACCTGCATTCCACATTCATTATCGCTTGTAATTAATTTGAATTGCCAAAAGTATCTAGTCAATCTATGTCTGTAAAGGAAAAAGTCAATTCTGCAAGTAATGAAAGTGTTTGAGTTCAATTATTCAAAAGTTTAAGGCAAAGGGCACTGTGAACTGAATCTAAACCTAAGTTTAATAATAAAGATAATGAATTATAAATGATAATACCAGGCACTGTTGAATAATAGGTTGAGTTGAGGAAAAAGGCGTGATAGGGCTTTGATGGATAAGGTCATTTCTGTGATGGTTAAAATGGTCTCCCTCCTAAAACATCTTATTTGGACAAACAATAAATCAACATGAGAGATCCTTTTGCACCTTCCCTTCAGTCTCCCTCTTCCAGCTGCGGTCAAGTGACAGATCACTGTGGCGTGGAAGCCTCATGCATATGAAGAAATTCTTCGCCGGGGGAGCGTTGGATGATGGGGGGGGCGTTTCAGGAGCGATGGCGGTATCGCTTTTCAGGGCATCCAAACACAAAAGGTGGGAGAGATCGTAAAACCCTGGCAACCGCGATTCCCGCGCGGCTCAATTATGTCAGAGCGCCGAGCGGTCCGTGGGCTCGTCCCTTCACAGACGTTGGCCCATGGGCACGGTGGCACAAAGCATGATGGGAATAATCAAAGCCGGTAATTAGTCAGCACGCACAACTGGCCAACTGCATAATTCCCCTTAGATTACCGAGGCAAGGCAACAAAACACTGTCATTAAGTAGCCGCAGTTATAACGTGTCTGCATTGAGGAATCTGCCTCTGCCAGCACCACAGAACCAACAGCGGAGCCAATGGGAGCACAGCAAGCAGGGCAGAGACAGGCAGAGGCAGCCAATGGGGAAAGAAGCACTGTGCCAGTTCCCAGCAATGCTTTTCTGGTTCCTAAAAGAGTCCTGGAAAATTGGGGTAGCGTTTGCTTAGCTTCTGGATGCCCCTCTGGATGGTTTTTCATTTTATATATTAGTCTTTATTTGTACATGGGTAGGTTGACTGAGCCTGCATGCTCTTTTGCAGCAACACCCTGTGAACATCCCCCCTCATAGCTGTATTCAAGTAAATAAATATTGTAGTTGTATATAAGGAAATATTTGCCAGAAAGAATATTCAGGGCTTTTTTTACTTTACGCTGAGAAGATAATGAGTTTAAAGTTTAAAAAATTGTGTTCTGTTTTGTTATTTATGGCATGTTATATTAGGTATTTAGCACTTTGTTAGGTATTTATTACACTTATTTTTTAGACTTATTGGTCTTATTGGTCTTCTGCTGCTCTAGCCTACATGTTGTGTGTTCAGAGATGCTCTTCTGCATACCACTGTTGTAATGTGTGGTTATTTTTGTTACTGTCACCTTCCTGTCAGCTTTGACCAGTCTGCCCCTTCTCCTCTGACCTCTCTCATTAACAAGGCATTTCTGCCTGTAGAACTGCTGCTCACTGGATTTTTTTTTGCTTGATCATGTCTGCATGCTTGTATGCATTTAAGTGCAGCCACATAACTGGCTGATTAAATATTTGCATTAACAAACTAGTGTGCAGGTCTACCTAATAAACTGCTCACTGATCATATACTGTAAGTTAACATTTCAGTACTTTACTCACAGAATATTCTTTAAAAAGTTATTGGGGGCCAGAGCCCTTGTCAATGCATGGAACCTAGGATGTATCCCGGCTACCCTGATTCTCCATCAATGTGTCAGTTTGCACTGAGGCCGTGGTTAATTACAGTCGCCGATGACTTCGTTTTTCCCAAGATTCAGTGCAGATGGGCGCACTGTGGGATCTGGGGTGTGGAGTGGGATTGGGGGGGCGGGCGGCGGCATATGGAGGCCCCGGTGAGGGAGGCGAGGTGGAGACGCCCGCCGCCCGCCCCAGTCAAAGCCGCTCCCGGCCCCGGCTCTGCGGG
Organism: Conger conger; assembly: GCF_963514075.1. NCBI lineage: Eukaryota > Metazoa > Chordata > Actinopteri > Anguilliformes > Congridae > Conger > Conger conger. The sequence continues at coordinate 10,215,039 of NC_083765.1, forward strand.
AGGTCGCGGGTTCAGAACTCGGCTGAACCGGGAACAGGAGGCACAGCCAGCCCGTGACGAGATGACCTGGATGTGAATACACTGTGGGCGGGAGCGTGCATTTGGGCCATTACACTTTCAGTGTCGTGTCCAAGGAGGGTAGGACTAATGATGGAGATGATTGTACACATCTTTTACTCCCGGCCAAATGGGGGGAGGCGGGGGAGGGAATTTGGCCTTGGATCACAAAACTGGCTTGGCACACCTCTGAAACTGAATCCACCACAGTTGGAAATATGTGGGATAAACAGCCAGTGGACTTGCATCAGAAATGGTCTATTTACTGATCATTATCAGGGCCTACAATATACAAAGGAGAAGAGTGTATGTGCATGTGTGTAAAATTGGCACTTTAAACAGCATGCCATGCAGAATATGGCCACAGCAAAATACTTTTATTTATTTATTTTTTTTGCTCCATGCTCTGTTTTGTTTATCGTCTCTGAAGACAGTTAGGCATTAAGTTTAATTAATGTCTCCTGGATTGTCCACATTTTAATCATTTCATGTTCCAATGAAGAGTTCAGTCTGTCATTATTCTTTAAGTATTACAAATGAGCAATAACAACAGTCTTGTGTAATGTGTGTAATATTGAGTGTATTCATTAAGTACTTAAGCAATTGGGTAAAGATACACAGTTGGGTAAATATCTACGGTTTTGATCTTGCCTATGCCATATTATGCAGCAGTACTGTGTACATTTTGTGTCAGATATGTTTTATTTTACCTAACTGTGGATTTGTGGATACTCCAGTTAAGCACATGATGCCACAACAATCCCAAGTCTGTTCAGTTAATCAGATGACTGTATAAAACAAACACCGAAACGCACGCACACCTGTATTTTTGATCAAACTTTATAAGGAGATATAGTTATAAATATGGAATAGGGTATTAGGTGCTGTGCAGGTAATATAGATGTAGTTCAATCTCATTTGCTGAATCAAGCAACGCTCTTTCAAGCAAAGCTCCCAGGAGAGCGGGGCAGAAGACCTTGAGAGGTGTTTCAGTGCTGAGCCTGGCCAGAGCCATGCTGACAGGTGATCCTGGAATTGCTTTATCTCCCCGGTCCACTCCACATTTGCACTCACCAGCTGGCCCTGCTAAGACCTCACAAGCAAATAAAATGTTCTAAAGCACACATCTGTGATAAGAGAGACTCACAGGGCAGAATGATGAGTACACACTGACCATACAGCCACTGATGGAATTCACCATATCACAAACCACACACACACACACATACACATGTACATTCAAAGACACATTCACTCACACACACACACACACACACACACATGCGCACATGTACACACAAACAGACACACACACACGCATTTGCACACACACATGTACACACAAAGACACATTCACACGCGCACACATACTCATGTACACGCTCACACACATTCACACACACACACACACACATATGCAAGCACACACAAACACACAAAATATTATAGTGTGTGGGAGTACTTATTGGACTGGTAAATATTCATGTCTCGATGAGTCTCACTTTGAATTTAAACTGCAAGTTCTTTGGGTTCTGGAAACAAAGAGCATACATAAAATTTCCAGGTAGGAGATGAGTTCTAAATAAGGTGTTGACTCTATATTGAATTTATTCCCAGAAGATAGCGCATATTTATTCGACTAGTGAGTCATACAGCACGGACACTGGCTGACTAATGGTGTGATCAGGATGCATTTATATCGGGTTTAACATCGGAATATTAGCGCGCTTCTAAATGCGTTCAATGACTTTGTGCAGCCGCATTCAAACCGTGCGAAGCAGACGCGCGGCAAGACAAATAGTCTCTAAAAGTCTCTGGGGTGCGGTAATCCTGGCGCGCCACGCCTTATAACAGCGGAGACGTTGTTGGCTTTGAAAGGGGAGGCGTTTGAGGGCCCGTCGCGCGCGTGGCAGGCTTCCTCCGCCGCTGCTGTGGGGGCTCCCGGCTGTCATGTTACCCTTTCGCTGCACCGTGGCAGAGTTGGAGCAAACGGAGGAGGAGGAGGAGGAGGAGGGTGGGGGCGCAGGCCGCTAATGTGAAGTGCCCTCCCAGGGGGACGCCCTGTTTTACATCTTCAAAAGACGGCGAGAGCTACGCGCGATTCCGTGTGACAGACTCCTCCGTGGTGAGGATGTGAGCTGTACCGCGTGTGATGTCCTTGTGCTGTTGTGGGCTACATGTTTATTCACGCCTTGCTTGCTTCTCAAGGAAGGGAAGGAACGTTCCGCGGCAGATGGAGCGGTCGCCTGCAGATACAGGGTGTTCATTTGGAGCGCTGTAACTGTTGCTCTTACCAGGCCAACTATTTCATCTCACTGGCAACCGCCGAGAAGTCTGCTGCTAGCAAATGGTGGTTGTCACTTGACCATTTCAGATTTCAAAAACAAGCGCCAGTGTTAAAGAAACACAGATAGGTACTATAAATTAGAAATTGGGTTTTGCAGACTGATTCAAGGCCAAACAGAGGAGGATTTATTTAGGAATATGACAGATGTAGAAAAAATAATAGCAATAATATTTCACAGATACATTTTTACAGAATATTAGAATGCTCGACTATTCCCTGCTATTGATCGCATAATACAAATTGATCTAACAGGCAGGACCAATGCAATCCACAGCCTAAAGACATCTAAAATCATATAATCCAAAAGTGCATGGGTGTGTGTCCAGGCAGCCAGATGCCCTGATAAGAGAGGCTGCTAACAGTGAATAGCTGTGTGATGGAAAGGGAGGTCAGTGACCCAGTGGAGAGGGGAGGAAGATGTGTGTGTAGCCCCCGCCTCAGTACACACTCAGAGACCCCGTGGGTTTGCACCCTTTGGCAGCTGACAGCGAGTGCCCGCGTGTGTTTGGAGATAGGTAAATTCTCATTAGCCACAGCCCCGAAAGGAAGGGCCTGTACACACCCCGTCCTTTTGGCTCGGCCTTTAGGTGCCTTTGACTCCAGGGCCGGATTCTTCAAAGCCATGAATTCTCTGTTCTCCAGCCGCCATTTTGTTTGGGGTAAAACCGGATTCACCGCCAGGGCAGCTTGTGGTTTTTTTCGACCCTTGTTATCATTCGTACCCGTGAGATCTCCGTTTAAGTGCTACGGGAGACAGGGATAAGACACTGAGGTAATGTCGGAGGAAGGGGCCGTCACTTCAGTCCGTAGCTTACCTCCATTTGCCAACAGCTTTGCTCTTCCCGCGGCGGTGTCGAGACGGGTGGCTATTGACAGAACTCACCGCGTGCACTTGGCGAGCGCTAGTTTGTTCAACCTGTTGTGTTTAATGCAAAATACTAAGGTCAATATGGCCTTGGTCAATATGCTCGGCTCAGAGGAAGCCCATCTATGCAGGGACAGGGAGAATGGATAGAGAGAGGGGTGGAACAGGAGGAAAAAGAGAGAATAAGTGGGATTGAAGTGAATGAGAAATGAACAGGGAGAAGTGAAGGACGGGGGGGAGGATAAGAATAGGAAACAGACAGAGAGGAGTAAATTGTACAGAAGTGCGGTTCTTTATGCTGTGGTTGAGGAGGAGATGGATTCTTATCCTTCAATGTTTAATTAATCACTACTAAAAGCAAGACAATGGTTCAGCTGCACAAGCATTTATGCTTTCTTTAATAAGTCTATACATACATCTTAACGCACTCAGCTATTCAACATTGCCATTTTAGGGTGTAAACCCGTTTAAGAGGGCTTCCCAGAGCTCAGGGCTGCACGCTGCTGTGAGGATGAAATGTGGGTTTATCTTTCGGGACCGAGCGGGAAATGGAAGCGTCCCTCTGAAAGTGTGAGGAGGAGAGGAAGCTTCCAGCGAGCTCGTGGCAGATTGATCGCACCTGACCACGGCTGTGAACATTTTCTGTTTAAGGACTGTAGGGACACTGCACTCAGCTACTCATTAAAACTCATTAAACCGGACTGGAAGCCAAACATCTGGGACTGTGAAATCTGGAAATAGATCACCGCTCCCACATGAAATAGGGAGGTCTGGAATGACTTTACTAACTTTTCTCTCTCTCTCTCTTTCTCTCTCTATTTTTCCCTCTGTCTATTTCTTTCCGCTCAGTAAAGCGCATCCTTTTCTCACACCTTCCTCCTCAGTCTCTCCTTTATTATGTTCTTTCACCGTCTTTCTCTCTTCCTGAAATGAGTCAAACAATCAACACTGTCGCCTACAGCTCATCTTGGCTGCAGTGCCAAATTGCTCTTCATTCCGTGTTTTGGAGAGGGCGCACTGCAATCTGCAGTGGGTGCAATTCTAGGCCTCTTCCAGGAGTGCGTCTCCAGAAAACGGCCTTATGCGCGCTTCATAAAAAGATAATCCGCCTTTATCTTGCGGGTCCGGAGGCATGCACTCACCGCTAGTTCTATTGGTGCTATTTTACCACGTGAAATGCACTTTTGGAAGTCTAAAAGTGTCTACCGAATGATTAAATTGTAAATTGCAACTCATTACATTCCCATCACTCCATTACACACAAATATTCAAAGGCCAGTCACATCATTAAGGTATGAATAATATAGCCCGATACTTATTTGGCAGGACGGTTGAGGGTCAATTTGGAAGGAATCATTATTTCTATTTAGAGCCGCGTGCTGAGCCCAGGGCGTGTGTTTGGTGCGCCGATGTGTGAGGCACCGTTCTGGGTGTCCAACCTCTACGCTGCAGCGGGAATCTGCCGGGCGTTTGACCATGCTGAGACAAATCACGTGAGGGGAATGGATATGGACCGTCATCTTTGTTGCAGGTCTGCAGTGGAATATTTTTTCTAGAAAGCCGTATGCGTACATATACTCGAATAATGGAACAGATATGCACCACACATACACATCCATTCACATACGCACACATACATGCATTACCGTGATTTTTCATAACACACTTATAAACACCAGCCAGTCAGATGATCTTGCACTCAATGAAGCAAATCATCCATTTAAATATTTGGAATCTTTAAAGAAATACTGTATGCAATGATACCAACCGTTTTGTATTGCATATTGAAAGGTAATTTAACTGCAAGCCTTAACACATATAAAATTGTTTGTAATATTCGAGGGCTTTTCACATAAGGAAGGCAGCAATATAGCGCCATCTTTTGACAGAACAAGAAATATACCACAATCCATTGCCTTTTAATGGAGGTCCCTATCCACAGACCGTAGAATTAAACTCTTCCAACCCCAGTGATGTAGTTACTGCGTTTAAAAACATTCTGAATTCTAACATCAAAGTAAAAATGAGGGAGGGAGTAACCGGCAAACACATCGGGCATTGAAAGTCCAGTCTGCATTACCGCGCGGTGTAAAGACATTCAGATGTACCTTGAAGCGGTATAGTTCCCTTCGCCCATCTCATGGACCAAAAACAAGCGAAGGAGATAGCTGCAGCATTTTAATATGAAGGGCAATATTTCCCCTCATAAACAGAATGAGAAAACTGCATAATTCTGCACTTTTGTGGGTCTCTCACCGCCAGTAAGAGAGGAGTCTCGGGCCGCTCGGCACCTCTGTCTGCCCTGTAGCATGACCGCGTGTCAGGTTTTAAGAGCTGAAGCGCGGATCACACTCAATCAAAATCTTATCACCGGGCTGCACACTCTTTACCTAGGGTCTTATTTCTCCATGGCGAGCAAAACCATCTGTATCCACACATTTCCAAAAAATGCTATTGCTGTAGGGACAGGGGTAGCTTTTTTATGAGAACGGGGGGCTGGAATGTTTAAGTTATTCTATGCCCAGAGATCATTAACTCAACATTCAATTAAAGCTACTGGCAAACGGGAAGAGTAAAAAAAAAAAAAAAAAAAGCATAAAAATAATAGGCCTGATTCCCACAGCATTTCCTAGCTTTCAGTGATTTTAATAACCGGCAAATTAATCACCCATGAGAAACTACAAAGTCAAGTTTAATATGCGGATCAAGGGTGGTGATATCTGGGTCCTGTGCTGCTTAGCTCAGTAAAATAGACCCGTGTGACTTTTAATTTCCTGTGTTCATCTTGTTATCGTTAATTGTTCAGGGACAAATGGGGGCTGCAGGCACCTAATGACTGTTTGTGTGACAGCTCTGAAACCTGCTGTTGATGGGCCCACCAATCAGAGACGAAAATCTACGGTTGAGAATTAAAACAAAAATACGACTCAGACGTGAGCCTAATTGTTCCAATGATGATTCCATAATTTCTGGGGTTTTTTTAGATAACATGCAAATATCCGCAGCCTTAGACTTCACCTTTTTTACCCGCGAACCTGTTGCCATTGCAGAGAAAGTTATTTATTTGGTAATCAATGGCTTGGATCTGTTGTTGGATTGCGCGCGCGGCCGGGATCGATAAGACCTGCCCTCCCACAATGTTGCGGTGCAGCGGTCGGTAGGAGGGAGGGCGAGGTGAGGGGGGGCAGGGGGGGGAGAAGGAAAGGTCACTGAATCTCAGGGAACTGACCCGGCAGCTAGAGAGGTCCGTCTGGAGCCGGGGACTGAAAATGGCCTAAAGTGACTATATTTATGGACAGACCCTTTGCATTAGGAGTCCCCAGCATGTGGAGCATAAAGAGCTGTATTTGTTTACAGTATTGACCTGGTCCTGCCTGCCCTGCACGGTCGGTTGTGGGCGATGGATCGTTGTGCAGCAGATCATTTGGGCTGTCGTGGATGTACCTTTTGTGTTTTCCGCTTAGAATATTGCAGCATTATTGTAATGAAAGAACATTTTTATTGCATGTTACCCTGTGTTTCTCTTTTGTCTGGATGCTAATCTGGCCAACGCCTGCACTTAATGTGGTGTAATCACCATGGCACAAATCGTTTAAGTCTGAATGGCAGAAATTAGCGAGAACGCTATCTCCAGAAAGCACGTCAGAAAGAGTCATTGCATGTGTGGGCGCTTTACACATGGAGATTTATTGGTGCGTTCTCACTTCGTTAATCCAAATGCAGTTCCTGTAGTCTGTCATTTGTAAATGTAAATAGGGCCATTATATGGAGATGTAAATAGGTTAAGATTGATTTGATGTCTGCGGAGGTGGAGAGGTGTGCCTCCCGGAAGTTTCTCCTAAGGGATCCTCTGAATCTCCTCCCCAGTGGACCACCTCTGACTGATATCCCCCTTTCCCCCTACTCAAACACACACTGTGACGGACGCTTTGACATCAGCCGTCCCTGGCAGCAACCGCCCCACCCACTCGCCCCAGTACCCCCACGGTTAAATCCTCTCCTTCTTCCTCTGTGGTAACAGTTATGGGGGTGGAGAGAGCCTCTCTCCCACCCTTGAGTCAGCCTTGCTCCAGGAGGGGACCTTGCATCAGCTCTCTCCCAGCCATCACTTTGAAAAATGTTCTAATTGGCTTAACTACGCAGGCTTTTTTTCCTAAAACACCATCAGTGGGTTTAGGATGATGTCATTTCTAGAACTTTCCGGCAGAGGCAGTTTCCACACTCTGAGAGAGGAGGGGATTGTGGATGTGACTCACAGGCCCTTTCACACACACGCATCTTAACCCGTAAATATTCTGGCAATTTTCTGTTTTGCCTGTTTGAACAGGAGCCATAGTCCATTCTCTGTGTAAGCCCAGTCAGGACCTTAGCTGAACATTTACCGACATTTTCTGCCACGGTTCTAGTGTGAACAAAAGCAACAACATTCCCACATAAAGCACACAAAAGGTTATGATGTTCTTAAGCAAGACTTTTTGTTTCTGGAAAATGAGTAAATACTGTACTTTACTGAATCTGCTCTCTCAACAATTCTTGCACAAATATGAGACTTTTCACATCGAAGATACTGGAGATGCATTGTGCGATTTTGTGAGGGAAATGTATTATTGGAATTAAATAAATAGTGTAAAAATTTATCAGGAACACCATTACATAATTGTCATTATTGCTGCTGAGCAATGCAATAGGCTGCTTCTTCCTAGTAAGCATCTGTGTCAGTACAGCATGTTGGCTAGCACCAGAATATTGTATAGCATGCTGGCTAGCACCACATATCAATGGCCAACAGTAGCTAGCAATTTAACTTACTGTAACGAATAAAAATTGGAATTACGCTTTAATTATGCTTATGCTTAATCTAAAGTTAGCTATTTTGGATCTTGTAACATCTACATTGGCTAAATATGTTGCCATAAGTTACCTCTCAACTGTGCTGTGTTGGTAGGATTTACATCTCTGCCAGAACAATTGAAAATATCTGGCTGTCTTAAAGACAAACTAACATACAGCAACATTAACTTTTTTTTTTTTTTGCATTGCTTCAGAGGATAAAGGATACAGTGTCCCATATAGGAGATATACTGTATGTGTGAACGGGAAAAGCCACTCCCTAACCTGGATAACTGGACTGAACAATGCTGTGGCTTCCGCGTATGAAAGGGGCTTCTTTTGAGGTAAAAAGGTCAGAGGGGGAAAGGGCTCTCTGCAGGGTGACACCCCCCCCCCCCCCCCCACAGAGCGGATCTGCTGTGCCCACTGTCACCCACCCCCACCCCCCACCCTGTCACCCTTCACAGGCACGTGTTAATGCTCTCCAAAGGACAAAGCATGCGGGTGCCCAGAGAGGGATGGGAGAAGAGAGAGAAAATCTTCCTCACAGCCACAAGCCTCCCACTGATAGTTGATATTTAAGGAGGAGAGCTTTGTCAGATTGCTTTCTCACTGCGCTGACCACCCAAAGAAATTCTGTCTGGAGTGAATTGCATGTTGCATAGAAGGGCTGTCCAATTAGAGGCTCCCGTTTTGGCCAGCAGTGTCAGGCCCAGTCCTCTGTGAAATGCACTATTCCATCTCGTATTGGCGCCCCTGTTCCCAGGCACCCAATCTCCCGAGTGCAGATTGAACCCATGTCTCCGGAAGCAGGGAAATAGTGTTTGCTGTGATAAATAAACGTTTCTTTTTGTTTCTACGCCAGCTGTGCAAATTGATGTCGGCCCTGTCAAACGTCTGGAAGGAGAAGGGGCCACTCTGGTAAGGACGGTTGAAGGCATGGACTTTCTTTTGTGATTTGAAGGGTTTCTTTTTCTTTCTTCTTTTTTCTTTTTACTTTTGTTTATTTCACAACAGCTTCAAGGCACGCCTTTTGTTTTTCCTTTTGTTTTGTTCAATACAACACCCTGCAAGTTCCAAATGACACACCAGATGATTCATGTCTCTTTGCTGGGCTGTTTACAATGAATCTGTTTGAAAACTCCAGATATCTTCAGATATACTGTACGCACTATTCTCTGTAATTCATTTATGCATTGGTTGTCATATTGAGAAGGTACATCTAATGAAAATATGAAAGTCACAGTTAATTTTAGCCTATGGCATGAAGGAGAACAGTGATCATATACATTGAGCAGAACCTTCCAAAAATAAACCATGGTCAAAGAGAAATGTTGTCAGAAAGCATACGTAGTTTTTAATTGAAAATATTATGTCTTAGGAAGAATCACATAGAGAGGGCTTTCTTTGCAAGTTGAGAGATGATGACGTTCACATTCAAATAGACACTTCCAGTAATGGAAGACATGCATATAAATAGACCATCTGATGCACACTCTTCCCAAATTAGAGATTCGTTTCCTGTCACCTAATTTCCTAAAACAATAAATTCTGCATTGGAGAATTTCAGCTTTGTTCTATCTTCTTCCTTGTGTTGACTGTCACAATGCATTATAGCAATGACGTCTGCTGCAGATGGCGCTTCATATCAGTTCTACCCCTCAGAATTACTTTCAACCGAGAAACTGCAGTCAGAATGCAATAAAGTAATGTTTGTCCTGAGCTACACAAAAATGGGCTTGTATTGGTAGAGTTCAGCATTTAGCAGATGCTCTTATCCAGAACGACTTGCGCAGATTAAATTTTTACATACAATCTGTTGGAAAAGCTGGACGTTTTTTTCTGCATTGCTCAAGGGCACAACGGCATCACACCAGCTGGGAACCAAACCCACAACCTTTGAATTGCAAGCCAGTTCTCTAGTCATTACGCCATACAGCCTTAAAGTGTGCATTTAGAAATAAGTCTGCAGCCTTCAAAGAGGCCTGAATCATTGCTACCATAGAAACAGACAGCATACTCTGGACCCCTCTGCAGTCCAGAATTTCCGGCTATTTACCCTCCTTCCTCTCCAAAAACCCTGGAGCGTGCAGCATCTAAACAGCTCTGTTACCTCTCACGGAGCAACCTTCCTGACCCTTTCCAGTCAGGGTTCATGGCTGATAACTCCACTGAGACTGCCCAGCTCTCCACCACAGAAGCACTTCACTCAGCTACTTGCTCCTTCCTGTCCTACTGGGAGAGGAGATTCTTTAGCGTCTAATCCTACTGGACCATTCAGCTTTTGATGCCACAGACCACCAGCTCCTCTCTACATCCCGACCACACTTGGGATCTCAGGCTCAAGCTGAGAACTGCTAGTTTTCCACCCTCCCTTTACCTGGGAATCAGGAATGAAGAGAGTCTGGCCAATCACTAGAACGGATTCTTCAGTTAGTTAGCTGGGAAAAAAGAAAACCAGGGCTATTTGGATTGAAGGGCCATATTTGATAATCCCTGCTTTAGGGTTTACTTGGATGGTGACATGTCTGCTACCAGTGATTACCTACGAGCATCCCCCATGGCTCAGTACTTAGACGGCTCCTCTGTTCCCTTCTCATGCAGTTTCTTTGGTCTGTCCTCTCCTGCCACGGTTTCTCGCTTCTACACTTGTAACTGAACGTTTCTTCTCTTTTCCTCTGTCTGATACAGGTCTCATTACGCAGCTCAGCTTGCCCGAATGGGATCTTCTGCCGGATGGCAGACTGTCACCTAAACCTCAGCCTGGCAAAAAATTGGGAAGGCTTTTAATTTCCTCTAAATCCTCACCACTGCAGGACCTCTCCCTCTGCCTTGATGCTATAGGAGAGCTCACGCAGAGCCCTTCTCCTGTAAGACGCCTGAGGGCAGTCCTGGATAATTGACTCTGATATAGTACCAGTGAGACAGGTGTGCAGATCTTAAAACCTAAATCCTACACCCCGACCAGATCTCCTCAAGGCAACTCCATGTCCCCTCCCCTGGATACGCATCGATAATACAATAATTCTGTGGTTTTAATGGCTGATAAACACTGATTGAAGATATACCGATCGTTGGTTCATTACAGAGTCGGCCTTTCATTGACATACCCACCAATATCAAATCATATTTTAAACTAAACAAGGACACATCTACAAAGATAACAGCATACGTGACCTGTGTTCCCTTTTGCCACGATATATAAAATAATTATATTGGCAATAGTATCATTGATAAAATACCTATTGACTAACTTTAAAAAAGTTTTCCTTAATTATCAAGTTGTGTTTTGACTAATGAATGAATATTTTGAACATAGGTGTAACTGCTGATGCTCTTGTTAACATATTATTTTATCTAAGTGTTATCAGGAGAGCATTTAGTAGGGGCCACAGAAGCACGCATCACTTTCCCTTAATGAATACTAAATACACTTTGAGCAGAGAATGCATTTCATTAACCCAGAGGAAAGCTTTTTTTTTTTTTTTTTTAACAAAAGAACAGAATCATAAAGGGTTTAAAAAATTACTATGCTCTTTGGTGCAATTTGTCAGTTCAATTTACATCATTAAACATTAATCTTGGCAATGAAGCATGTGCTTGTCTCAACAAAGGGAGAGAGCCCTCAGAGCGAGAGCTCAGTAAAATGGCTGCCGGGAAAGGGAGGCTGTATCAAAGCGGAGACGTCCCCGCTGCGGCAGCGCAGGCCGCGCGAGGCACCGCTGTCTTCCTCCTCCTGGTGGGCCGGGCACAGGGCCCTCTCCCCTCTCTCGGGCGCGGTGAGAGCGCGCGGCGACGCCCGTGACTCCCGCCGTCCCCCCGCTTCCCGCTCGACCTCAAAGCCGTGCCGTCGTTGGCTGATCCGCAGTGCTTGATAATGACGCCTTTTATCAAAGGGATGAAAGACGCCGTTATCCTCGGCGGGAAACTGATCGAACCGCAGTCCCCAGCAGACTGCTTTAAATGTACAATAATTACCTGAAGAGGGGCAGAATATGTGCGTGTCTGTGTGTGCGTGTGTGAGTGTGTGTGCGTGTGTGTGTGTGTGTGTGCATGTGTGTGTGCGTGTGTGTGCTTGTGTGCCTGTGTGAGTGCGTGTGTGCATGCGTGTGTGTGTGTGTGTGCGTGTGTGTGCGTGTGTGTGCTTGTGTGCCTGTATGAGTGCGTGTGTGTGTGTGTGTGTGTGCATGCGTGTGTGTGTGTGTGTGTGTGTGCATGCGTGTGTGTGTGTGTGTGTGGGTGTGTGTGTGTGTGTGTGAGTGCGTGTGTGTGTGTGAGTGCGCGTGTGTGTGTGTGTGTGTGAGTGCGTGTGTGTGTGTGTGAGTGCGTGTGTGTGTGTGTGTGCATGTGTGTGTGAGTGCGTGTGTGTGTGTGTGTGCATGTGTGTGTGTGTGTGTGTGTGTGAGTGCGTGTGTGTGTGTGTGAGTGCGTGTGTGTGTGTGTGTGTGCATGTGTGTGTGTGTGTGTGTGTGTGTGCGTGTGTGAATGTGTAGGGGGGGATAAGACACTTCTCAGAAGTGTCAGAGTAAAGAAGCTTCAGTTAGATAAAGGCATCCATCTCCCAGATCTTGCAGCAATATAGACCATGGAATACATTGCCTCTCTGCACCACCATGGGTGATGTACAATAACAGTATACAGCATTTAGCTGTGACTGTGTGTGTGTGTGCCTGTGCACGTGTGCACATGCGTGCCCGTGTGCACGGATGTGTGTCACTTCACCTGTGCCAACATGAACTTGCACAGATTTTTCATGCCCTGTAAATCGGTTCATGTGTACCGAATCCTGGATAAGCGCTACCCCACGACAACATTCTGCAAATGCAAGGAGAATAGATATAAAAGAATAGATATAAAATATGAACAGTTATATTAAATAATATATGTCTTTACATATAATCCATCGGCAAATGGTAAAAAGTGATAGAAATAGAATACATAAAAATATGAACAGAACAGGTGTTTTGTGATATGGCTGACTGTATGATACCCTGCTATGAGAACCTATTTTTCAAACAAAAGTAACGCTCAATTAGTCCCTAAATCAGTGATCTGTTCAGCATGCACATGCCTTCATACTTGGCTGTGAGTAGCCCTTTGACTAGGCCCATGGCCAAACTCCTCTACTGGCTGGACCAGAAGACACAGGTAGACCACATACAGGTAAGCCTACTGAAGAGTACCTTTTTTTTTTGTTGGAAGTCAATGTTTTAGTACTCTGCTTTCAATTACCAATGACCTTTTACCCAAGCATTGCTTCCAATGACCAGTAGTGACCTTTACATCAGCATTAGAATGTCCAGTCAGGAACATTATAAGCACATATCAGTGATCTTAGACGTTAAAGGCGTGAGACCCACTTCAGGGCTGCTTGCCCGAGGACAGTCAGCCTTTCTCCTTATCATGTATGGTGGCAAATGTTCAGAGGATCTGGACACTGTTGTGTGAGGGCGATATTAGTTTGGGCATCTCTGTGGATTTACCATGGAGGGAACCACACCTTCCCAGCACCCTTCCCACCCAGGTACACCCTCTCTATCAATCACACTGTGAAAGCAGGGAGCATTACAGCCAGATCCTGCATGCACTCTCAGAAATAAAGTGGCGGTGGAGGTAGATTTCTGCTCTCCGAAGATCAAATTTCACAAATGTACCCTGAAAGTACAAAGAAAAAAAGGTCAAAATTAATTATATATTGCTGACAATTTTATTTACACATAGGTTGCTGCCCCAGCAACAATCATTTGTGCCTTTTAAGGCACTTCTTATTTCTGAGAGTGTGATATGTCAGGGGCTTCTGGGAAGACCAAGAGAGCAAGGCACTAAGGCACTTTGCACATGCCCTGAGATGAATTTGCAATTGTTTTGGAATTGTAGCCTATACATCAAATTGATTTTTCTGATGTCTATGTGTGTATGTGCTGTGCATGTGTGCATGTGTGTGTCCCTGCATTTGTGTGTGTGTGTGTGTGTGTGTGTGTGTGTGTGCCTGCGTGTGTGTGGCTGGGATTTTGAACCATGATAAACGTAGGCGTGTACAAATCTTGTGTAACTGTATCAAACTGAACTTAGAGTGGAGATGTCCCATAATACAAACCCATGAAATTGTTGCCTCTTGACCATCATTGTAACTGGTGGCTGTATAGCTACTGTACCTGATTACATTGCAACCTCTCTGGAGTATAGACACAATGATAGTTGTTCAGCAGACAATGCGCTCCAGCACAGCTTGGAAGATGAAGGGATGTTTTTTTCAAAACCATGAAACTGGCATGTATTCTGGGTTGCCAGATATACTGAAATATGAATTACGATTGCAATAATGATGATCAGATATTTTTCATTTATGTTTGAATATTCCACTGGTGTCATGAAGCACACATTTGGCATATTTCTGTCGCTACCATAGTTCTGTCTGTTCTGTTTACTATTCCATACATTTTATCACCAATAACTTAATCAGAACAAACCATAATGTGGAATTTATGGTTTGTTCTGTCAAAGTAATGTCATGTCAACGAACAGGCAAACAGCCAACAGCCACTAATCCGGCCATATGGACAAATGGACCACAGTCACAATGGACCACAGTCAGACAGACAGACAGACAGACAGATAGAGACCAGCAAGAAAAAAATCACATTCCCCAGGCCTTCAAAAAAAACCTACGACTGGGAAAATGCTAATATTTGTTTATTTGGTGTTGCTGAAAGGTTGGAACGTGATTGATTGGTTTCATTTTCTGTGATATGTATTGTAATTGTTACTGATGTTGACAGCTGTTGCTGTGGGGAGCGAGGAGGGGCGTAGTGTCGTTGGTATTGTTGCTTTTCCTAATGAGAGGAACCATTTGTAATGTGATTTATTCGCTCTCCAGTTATTAGAGGCTGGTTGTCTTATGTGTTTCGCCGTTTTTTTCACAGTCAAGCTAACTTTCTTTTTGTCGTCGAACAATAATAGCGGATCTAGCGTTGTTAAGATGACTCAAAGATTTGATTATTCGATTCCGTCACCAGAGGTAGATTGTTACAAATCTGATGCGATGCACGATGCCTCTCCCTCTCTCAATGATTATGACAGCTTGTAGACCCCCAACATCTAACTGCAGTGGGGTGGGGTCATCTTCCCAGATGTGGGAAGTTAGCTTACTGTCTATTGAATGTCAGAGGGGAGCGTGTCTATGTTTCCACAGCTCTATGTTCCCACAGCCCTATGTTCCCACAGCTCTATGTTCAGTTGACTTCACACTCAGCAGGCTGCTTGCATGGGACCTGAAGAAATCCAGTGTATGTTTGTGCAATTTAGACACAATTTACACGTTCAATTATCTATACGTTTTTAATGAACAAGCAAACAAGCGAAATAAGAAAAAAAGAATACACGATTTATGCAGTTCACTTAAAACTGGAAAGGGCTCTACATCAGTACTTTTCAACCTTTTATGTGCCAGGAACAGGCATCTGCAAGTGCTGTCCTTTGAGGACTATTTCGACATCTAAATATATAAAGTTCAGTTTACACGATCAAAATAATAATTTTGATAAAAAATTTAATCTTAGAAATGTGGGAACATAGGGCTGTGGGAACATAGGGATGACCCCTGTCAGAGTGCTGGATCAGAAGATATGGAGACAGAGGTGAGAATAACTGGCTGGCTGACGGTTATGAAGCAGTTTTCATTCTAGAGGTGTCGCTCAGTTGGTCTGGCTCAGCCTTAATGTGAACAGTCTGAACAGATGTGTCATACAGGCTCAGCTGAATTTCATGTTGAACAAGTCTCACCAAATAATAGCTGAGTAAAACAGAAAGTAAAAGACTTAAAAAAAAAAAAAACTACAACATCATTGTTTCTCGTTGGTGATCTATTGTTGAATTTGGAGAAATACTGTATGGTCTTTCGGGCAAGGAGGAGTAAGCTGAAAGTCCAAAGCGGTGGCACCAAAATGCCCTGTGATTATCTGTAGAGCACACAGTAACAGAAAAGACAACATTCCCTTGTTGCTTGAAAGTGTTTCTGTCTTTGTTTGTTTGTACATAAGACCTATAAGTAATAGTTCATTGCTTTAAAGGGCCTCTTTTTGTGAAAGACCACACAGACCTCCCCGGTGACTAAGCTTGTAACTAAACCCACTGGCACCATTAAGGCCTACTCAACGCCAAAAGTGCTGTGTTGATTTCGAAATCACCACTCGCCTTACCTGCTAGCCAACAGCTACTTTAAGATGCCCCCCAACTAGCCTAACTCTGCTCATCCACAACCACTGATTGGCCCTTTCAGCTGCTTTGGAGAGCCCTTTAAGTGCTTCCCTTAGCGATCGACCACGAATATCAAATTCCAAGAGGAGCGATGTTGCTGACTTAGCCACAATCCCTCTAGTGCCTGTTTCTAATGGTCTCACATACGCCCGCCACCCGCGCTGCCTTGCCTCAGCAACTAAATCGGGAGTATTTTAGCCTCTACTTCTGAAACGCTTCCTCAATAGCACCTTCACACAGCACTGTTAGCTCAATAAAGCAGACTATCTGCTCCCTCTCTGCATACAAGACTATATCAGGTCTCAAGGAGGTTGAAACAATAATTTGCAGAACATGGAGTTGCCTGCAAATGTCAGTTACTCGTTTCCTGTCCCTTGCCCTATTATTTACCTGTGCCTGAACGACGCTGCAATGCTCGTCTAGAATGAAACCCCTATTTCCTCTATAAACAGGAAGTAAATTCATCTTGATGTGTTTACTTTCATTGCATAATTTACAAATATCATCCTCACCTACCCATTGCCTTGGGATCTGTGGATTCGGTGGATCTGTGGATAGGTGTCTCCTATAATAAACAAAATTTAGCCCGCAAATCATGCCCACCGATCCTCCGCCTTCACGCACTCTCCCAGCTCATACATTGCCCCTGCTTTACTTGGAAAGTAGCTTTCACACACCTGTCTGATTCTTCCTGCTGCCTCATGTTACTGATTACCATCTTCCTCCTGTGTTACACATGAGCCATAAATTCCATGCATCACCTGATCCTATCCCGGCCTTCCCCTTCTGCACCTGGCGAACCACATCTCTATGTTCTAGTGCTCTCTGAACGTGCTCTGCTGCTGCCCTCGGGTTCCGCGCCCCCCCTGTTTTAACCACCGGAGCAGCACTCGAATACTGCCAGTGTCATTTCCAAACCCACCTTAGCACACTTAAATTCCTCCGTGAGACTTGTCACCAGCACCTCCAAAATTCCCTTACCATATAATGCAACACTACTTAAGCACTCTGAGCCATTTGGTAATTTCCTTACTAATCATCCTCTCTAATTTCCTCGCCTGTGTCAGCAAATTCATACACAGTCAACGGCCACTTAATACACGGTCACAATCCAAATGGCAGGCACCGCAACTTCAGCTTTCCTGGCAAAAAAGACCTGTCAATACTATTAATACCCTTTGCAATGTCCTTCCGCGATAACATGCTCTCTATCACTCAGTGCGGAGCTATACCACCTGCCTAATCTCTTGACTGGCTTCTCTAGTATAGAAGGTATTACCTCTTCAATACAAACCTTTCCTAGTAGTACCTTCCCTTCCCCTTAAGAACAGAAAGACTTCTATATTTAGGTTCCAGGCTGAACCTTCAATCTTGCCCATTCAAGATGGTCATTTGGTTTAGCCAAAAGATGACAGCAGTAATCGGCATCATATCATCCATAACTGCTCTGAGGTGTGGCCCATCCTGCAAATTCTAAGATTTAGAAGCCTTCATAATCTCCTCCGTAAATAGGCTACTTAAAAATATGGTAGGTTGGTTTGGTTCATAACTTTCATATAGCTTCTCTTAAAAGTTGATCTTATAGTTAATGTTTTTACATTTAATGGAGCCCAAGTGGTTATTTGGTAGGATCTCTCGTGTGGAGCAATTAGAAAATTATACATACACATTTTCAATTATACAATGGCCAGGACAGCCTGGTGATGTACTAAAACAATGTTCCAGGCCTATAGTGCAATGACAAGCATTCAGGTTAAGACATTTTTCTGTGTACATCTATTGCAATACATGGACGTTCTTAGTGAAGATAAGTTGTGCTTCACAGCATGGCTGAAACAGTGCTTACTTAGGGAATGTACAAATAAAGTTTTTTTGAGCAATGTCTTTTGAGGAAGTAGGGAACAGATACGACGACAACAAACTGATGTACAATGTCGTCTGTAGTCGTTGTTTCCGTTCCATCTCAGGATTTATGTGCCTTGGCACAGAGAATGTTGACATCAACAAATAAAAACTTGATAGAGGATTTATCCCTCAAGGTTGAAATTCCTTTAATGCCTCTTAAACCTTGGGCGTGTGCTACGTATTGTCTTCTGAAGAACGGAGAGCAGATTTTCTTTATTCAAGATGAGTTCCACTATTGACCAGATGCTATGCTGCAAACGTTCTGATTTCATGAGCCGGTTTGTGATGAATGTTGAGCGTTGAGCGTCAAGGTTGAAGCCGTTCAATGCGCTTTTTTAAACGCACGTTTACCTGTACAGGGAGGTGATCTTTTGAAACGCAGGCAAAAGTGGACTGGTGAGTGACGTGCATTTTGAAGGCAAATGCTGCCATCTGCTGTAAATTTGAACAATTGTTCTCTTTAACAATGAACAAATATTTTGAGTAACCACGGTGAGCATCCAAACCACCCCGCGTCAGATGTTAAAGGTAAATAAGCAGCCCACCACTGTTTGGCTTTCCACAATGGCCTGGTCTTTTCAGTACATTTGTAGACCTGTTTCAGCGTCAGATAGCCTACTTTTTTGGGGTGTGGGTTCATTGATGAAAAACGGATGCTTGTAGGAGGTAGCAAGCTATTTTAACGTATCTACTCCTAAACTAAACTTAAAAAAATAAGATATTACACGTTTGAAAAAACAAGACGGATTAGTTCAAGATTTCGTTTTGACAACTTTGTTGAGATAAGCAGCAATGTTTTGGTTTTTTTTTGGCCTTTTCCTGAAACGACTTTGCTGCCCACGAGATTCTGGTCATGTAGCAGCTAATGTCATGATTATGACTTATTGGGTAACTGATGGCATTACTCTAAATAGAAATTCTAAAATCAAACTGGCATCTGTGGTAGCCTACACATCACCGTCGTGAAATGTCTCGGGGGAACACACTTGCTCCAGGCGAATTGAACGGTGTCAAAATGAAGGTTCTTGGCATTTCCCAGGTTCTCCAAAAGCAATCGCATTACGGCGATTTAAGAAATTCTGCGCAGCAACCTTGGAACGAGGATTAAATTCGGCTTTAATGTTCAGAATAATTTGCAATGATTGCGCCGCTTCTCGCCAAGGCAAGGTCAGAGCGCCGCTACCGTGTGTCTACAGGGACGTTGAATTTAATCAATTCTTACATTTCAAGGGAAAATGATCCGAACAAGGGGATCAAAGGAAGACAGATGAATGTGTGCCGTTACTAACGCCAAGATCAATACTATTAATCGCCAGACAGAAAAATGCCGGAAAGAAAAATAAATAAGTAAAGAAATAAAGGTCAGAATCAATTGGTTGATATTGGGCTGTTCTATAATAAACATGCAATAAACATTTTAGACAACTCTGTGTAACAAGAAAAAACATTCAAAAGAAAACTATGGGTCACAGGAAGAATCATACAGAACCACTGCAGTGAAAATTGCTTACGTTCCTTCAGAATATGGGGTGGGGTGATATAAAATATTGTTTAAGTTCAACTTAGCTCATAGGATGTTGATATTAATAGTACTGCAACTATTTATCAGTCTGTTTTATTTAGGCCTACGCAGTGTTCTGAATGTGCCCTTGCTGAATGAAAACATGACAGCGCAATTTAATTAAATATGGCCAAATAAATAAATAAATAAATGCATTTATCAAACTGATTTATAGCTGCCTGAAATCCTGGATTCCTATTTGTAATGCGGGGTTTTTTTTTTTTTTTTTCCAACAGGAGACATCTGTGCTCTTTCCCAGCCTACCGTCTTGTGGCATAATTGAAATATAGGGAGTTCTCCAACGCAGTGAAATTCCCCAGAGCCCGGTGAAGTGCATGTGGTTCACTACAAATCTTGCCGAAGACACCGTTTCAGACAGGAGGTTAATGCCACACGTCAAGTGTACGAAGTCGGAGGGTTTGTTGAATCTGATCTTTTGAGGAGGCGGCGCGGGGCCGTGAATCACGTCCCGGGATCCTCCAAAATCTTTGAATTTCTGTTGAGGTACGTCCTACGATCGTAGCACAAAGGTGCACAGGGCAGTTCTCTGTAGGCCTACAGTATGGTAATCTGTGGGAGCTGACCTGTGGAATGAGAAGAAAGGGGCAATCCATTCTACAGTTTGAAATGAGGTGCACACTGCTCAAGACGAACTGCTGTTGCCGATTAAACTCTCCAGCTCTGATCCTCTCAAATGCCACCGTCATAAATAGCCTACCCCGCAGGCTCTGATATTACCGTCCCAAGGACCAATATCTCTTCATTTATACTGTATATTTCAGCGTTTCAGTCATTTGTTGCTCCTAGTTCAGTCCGTGTAAGCGGTGAATTCCGAGGGTCGTGGGCGTTTATTTATTCAAAATTCACTGGTCATCTCACTGGACCAATCATATTCCTTTCTCCAATGGGAACACTTTGGAACGACACACCAATGACCAGTTCCTTACCACTCCTACACTGCTGACACCCTGGTGAGGTCATAAAATTGCTGGGCTCCATTTGGCAAACTTGTTATATAATAAGTAAAAAAAAGTAAGTAAGTAAAAGTAAGTACATAAAAATAATGAAATAACCATAATTCATAAGATGGTCAGTCGACAACCTCACCAAAAAAAAGCTGCATAATGTGAATGTTTGCATATTGCTATGATGTATTAGGCTTTAAATCATGTTGTGAATTATAAATTGGTTATGTTTATATCCTGGTCCCCCAACATAACGGTATTATGAATCCCTCTCTCCCCTCTTTAACTCACAGGTGATGAGTTATGATTTAAAATGCAATGATCTGATAGGGATTAGGTTTTCTGAGATAACTCTAATAAAGTCACCCCCTTTGCTGTAAATTAAATTCCGCCATAGCTGATTATCCTGTGACTGTGCACATCAGACTACACTCCACGTAGTAGTTCCTTGATGAAACGTGTGATCCATGTAAAACATGCTGTGCTGTAGAGTGTCTCTAATGCACCTTCCTGCAGGCCAGACTCCATGTAGAGGAGTGAATACAGGTCAGACATTTTCCCCATACTTGTAGTAAACTGTAGTGGACCTACCTGAACAAAGCAGCTAGTTTTACAGTGTGTTCATAGTGCTCATAATTCTGTTACAAATGAGGTGAGGCAGGCTCACTGTTGTGAAACAGGGGTGCGTTACCTGCATCCCAATACTGAAAAAAAATGATCCTCCTTTCCTCCACTAAAATGGTAAATGGTTGGCATTTATATAGCGCTTTTATCCAAATGTATTTTATACAATTGATGCTTCTCATTCACCCGTTCATACGCACACCGATTGGCGTCCATGCAAGGCACCCACCAGCACGTCAGGAGCATTTGGGGGTTAGGTGTCTTGCTCAGGGACACTTCGACACACCCAGGGTGCTCTTACCGCCTGAACCAATGTCACCCGCCACTACCACCTCGTCTTCTATCCGGAAGTGTCAGAGGAGGAGATGAGTGGAAAGAATGAGGAAATGTTTTTTTTTTTAGTATTGAGACACACCCTTGGGTATTTTCTTGTTTATTTAGTTTATTTTTATGTCTATTTATTTGCCCAATCCAGTTACTGAATTTCTGCTGTCCTGTAGGTCTTCAACCCACTGTGAAGAGAGCACACCTCATTCAATAGCTCGAGATCTCGTTGAGCTGCTAACGAATAGAATCAGGTGCGGCAACTTAGGGTTGCAGTGAAGGCTTGCAGCATGGCAGAGCTTTGGGTTGGGCAGCCCTGATTTAGTGCCCATTTTGGTTGGCTGTACAGTATGATTGTTAAATGTGGTTACTCTTATTAAAAATGATCAAAATTGTTCCCGCGTAGCAGCATTCATCAATCCACCCCTTGACAAGAATACAATGTGAATAATAAAAATATAACATTTTGCTGTACATTGGGTTATATATTTGGACATGTGGCTTTCTAAAGTGACAAAACACAAACTGTCGCATGATCGACCTCACTGAAATAGCCTTCCCAAACACCGAGAACACGTCCATGGTCTAGATTTATTCCTTATTGGTGCCTTGACAAATAAAAGGCAATTATGCAGGTTGCTGCCAGCAGTAAATTCAGTGAAGTACAGAGAAACACCAATATCATGAACTTGAAAAGAAATATGACACCACTTTCCCCTGGTCTTCAGACATAAATCTACTGGAAGATTTCTTCCTGAGTCCGTCTGGGTGTTTAATTCACACGGCACTGCTGCTCAGGGCTCAATCAGAGCTTGTCTTATATACGATCAGAGATTCTGACCCTGTAGTAGTTTCCAGATGAATCAAGGGAGGCATATCAATTAATTCACCATCATCCACCACCCAGGGCATTGTGGGAAAATCAAAGAGCAGCATTCAGTGGGGAATAGGCCTTGGAATAGATTTATTATAAAACGGTTGAAAGAAAATTAAATATCACACTTATATTGCTCTGTTTTACATCATGCAGACTCTATTAGATGTGACTGAGTTTTGAAAAGCACTTGTCCTTCTGATGGACACAGTCCAGAGCACACATTAATAAATTACACTCCTGCTTACATTGGACAAAGGCATACAAATAAAAACAAAAAAGAACCATATCAAGCATAGTACAAGACATAGAATATAATCAGCAACATGAGTGGGACATTGAATTGACACGAATGGAAGCGTGTCCCTTTTACTGATTGGTCATCAAAGTCCTCTGTGTCTTTTGAGTGCTCTCAGCATGTATAGGACGTGAGAA
This sequence comes from Conger conger, assembly GCF_963514075.1. Classification (NCBI taxonomy): domain Eukaryota; kingdom Metazoa; phylum Chordata; class Actinopteri; order Anguilliformes; family Congridae; genus Conger; species Conger conger. The sequence goes on from NC_083765.1 coordinate 10,238,082, forward strand.
ACAAAGGATAGTGATTAGCGAGACAGGCCTGTAGGTTTGGTGGTTTGAATCCTAAGGAGGGGCAAACAAATCTGTATTAAAGTGTCAAGTCGCAATTAACATTGAGTTTACCGCCTGCTGTGTGTCAAGAGGAATAAGACACCGCATTGCTTTAATGCTGCTTCACAAATCAGTAACCTCGGCTGCTCGGTGTACATTACGCAGGCCTAATGGTGACACACTTAAAGTAATGTGACTGAAGAAACCATGCAGCAAATGCAGCAATCTTGATTTAGAGTAAGCTGTGAGGGGGGTGATAGACAGCACGCTAAGCACACAAATGGAGTGGAGTGCTTCTGGAGTCACATTATAAAGGGATGAGACAGGAGGGCTGGTATATCATGCACAAAGCATGCCTAGTGGGGGGGGGGGATAGAAGAGGGGAAGTCAAATGGCACCCCAGAACCGCTAGTTTTCATTATGGACATGACAACATGCATATGGACTCAAGAGTCTTAACACTTCCATAAAATGGATTTTGAAAGCAATTTGTTTTCATGTCTGACCAATCTCTTCTGAAGACTAAAATGAACTCACATTTATCACACCAGCCACTGGACTGAATTTTCACTTAAGTAATTCAGGTTGATCACCTGGCTCAAGGGTGTGATAAATATTCCTCACCAGACAGTTGAACCAGCTGCCTTCTGGTCACCACTCCGGCATCCATTGCATCTCAGCGTTAGCACCTGATTGGAGGAGGCTCTCCAAAACCCAACACTGGGAGCTCGTTACAGCCAATCTCGATTTCCTTAGCCTCCTTTACCGAACCTGAGCAGCTGAGTCGTAGCCCAATACTGGCCATTCCTCCAGTGAACACGCGTGAATCCGCTCTTACTGTTCACTCACTTCAATTTGTTAACAAAGGTTCATGATCATATAAAGTGCCACAGAGGTGGACCACTCAAGTATAGCTCCACATATGGGAGTGCTTATAGATCTGGTCTAATCTCCTGCCCCCATAGATTTCCATAAACCAGAAAGCCATGGCCGATCCTCTATATCAGAGGTGTCCGATCTTGTATGAAAAGGGCCGGTGTGGGTGCAGGCGTTTGTTTCAGCCCAGCACTATGACACCTGATTCAACAACTTGACATCATGGTCTTCAATCAAGAACTTGAAAAGTAGATAGGATTGAACACCCCACATGCATAAAAAAAATGACACAGGAAGCCCTGTTTACCGCTATAAGCCACAAAGTGTTGGCATGGAGACGGTCCCTTTCTCATCTCTGACCAGCCATGTGGCCATGGGAGTCCCTGCCAAGTATCCATCAGCCAGTCAGAATTCACATTCCTTCAAGCCTCAGACTCCCTGCCTGGGCACTGGAAAGGGCGTTGTTTGAAACATTAATACATACATGTATACAACTCTGAAGCACATGTAACTTACACTGGTGAGTAGTGTTCTTTCAACATCCCAACGCCTCCCCCATCCACCAAAAAAAAGAACAATGTCTAGGGATGTGATAAGTGCATGCATGAAGATAACAGGAAACATTGACTTCAAAAACAACATACTATATAATTTTGTGAAACCTATGTCACATATCCTTGTGAAACATACAGGACATCTATTTTACATTGTTAATAACAATCAAAAGTGACCCACGATAAGTTAATGACAAAAGATGTCCAGGTAATTCAGGGGCACTTAAATATAAATAATAAAAATGAAATATTTCATGGACCTCCTTAAATGTCTGGTAATGATTTAAATGTAAAATGGATGGTTACCATCTCGATACCTTTGGAGTGATATATTTACACTGAATGAACACCACGGTACATTTTCCATGTCCTCATGCTACATCTCAGTTCTGAAAAGAAAAATGTGGAGTTCATGTACTCGACGAGGAAAGATATATACAATTTCACTGTTCCACGTGACCTTCCAGCCCGCAGCTTTGTCTGCTGCAATATTTTCTGTTTCCTGTTTCCATGATTCAAGCAGTCCCAAGACCAAGGCCAGTTCCTCAGTTCCTCTGGATTGTTGCCAACTCCAATCTGCCTCTCGATTTACAGGAGTCAAG
>NC_083765.1:10245152-10330152 GCF_963514075.1 Conger conger
TAGTGAACAAATAAGTGAATATATAATTATGAAGAAAGAAATAATCTCAGGACAATGGATTATTATAATATTTGTGCAATGTATATGTAATATCTGCATATTATTATTATTTATGTGATTATTACTATTATTATTGAAGATTGAAACAAATGAACCCCTGGCTCATGCAGGAGGAGGTGTCTGATGTACCAGTGACCCTAGTTGCACATGAGACCTGAGATACGCGTGGAGCAGCTCACCTGAGACCAGGCTCCAGAGCCCCACCGAGGGGGGCAGGGCTGGGTCTGGCAGGGCTGGGTCCGGGCCGGGGACACGGCGGGGCACAGCGAGGCCTCTGCGCCCTCCTGCCGCTGGTACGACACCCTGCGCACACAGCGCATGGGCCGCGTCTGCTGCCCGCCCGCACAGGAGACGCTACACGCACCCCAGTCCCCGGGCACCCAGCTGGGGAGAGACACACAGCCAGCCGCCATTACGACCCCTGCTCCATCCACACAGGCCAACCGAACACAGTGAAGAAGAGACTGCACTCTCAACTGTCATACAGGGTCAGACACACACACACACACACCAGACAGCATTCAGACTGCCATAAGACATACCTGCATATGTGCATACCGGCAGAACTGGTGTTTAAATTAGGCAAGCCCCTGTAGATTTTAAATATATTCACTGAATGAAAGCAGCATTTCCAATAAATAGTTTTTTGTTTTATTTTCACTATACCTCCACAATTTTCTCATTATTATGAGTTTAGTGTACAACACTCCCAGAGGGATATTGAAAGAGATAAACTCCAAATATTTAAAAAGGTGTGCAGTAGCTCCAGGCCAGAAGTTATTCATGTGCTCAGATAAAGCGGAATGGCAAAATCTGTCTGAGCAAACGACTTGCTTCTTTAAACATCAAATTTAAATGTGGAAATCGGGAGTGGGCTCCTGTTTTCTTTACTATCCCATGAAACAAATTTTAGGATTCTATTCAAACTATGCATTTCCACATGACTGCATCGAGGTTCATGCGAAGAACTACACAATGACACTGTCTTGAATTTATACGCTAATGACAAACAGTATGTTGTCTTTACCAGTGGTTTCCAACATCGGTCCCGGGGACCCCCTGTGAATGCTGGTTTTTGTTCCAACCACAGTGACAATCAAAGAATTATAATAAACATATGTTTTCTTAATTATGCGCCTTTTATGTTTAGAGGGATTATGTACACTCTTAAACCACATAATGTCAGAAATACACTCTATTAGGTATTTGACTTTTTACGTATTACTTCTGCTGCTGTAGCCTATCCACTAGCCTATCCTCCCTGTCCAGAGATACGCTTCTGCATATCATTGTTGTAATGTGTTATTTGCATTACTGTCACCTTCCTGTCAGCTTCGACCAGTCTGTTCCTTCTCTGATATTAACAGCGTGTTTTGCCTGCAGAACTGCTGCTCACTAGTTTTCTTCTTTCGCACTATCCTCTGCAAACTCTAGAGACTGTTGTGTGTGAAAAACCCAGGAGATCAGCAGGTTCTGAGATACTCAAACCACCCTGTCTGGCACCAAATCACTCACATTTCTTCCCCATTCTGACATTTGGTCTGAAAAACAGCTGAACCTCTTGACCATGTCTGCATGCTTTTACGCATTTAGTTGCTGCCACATGATTGGCTATATGTACCGACAGTGTTGATCAAAACACCAAAGTGATCAACTGAATTAACAAGCACCAACGGTCTCCCTTTCTGCAGCCAAAACCATCGCCGTCCTCCTCACCACCCCGACTCACCGACTCACTTAGAGGACTGCCATTTGGCTTTCAAGATAGTCCCCGTACTCAAGTGTTCGGGAGTCCCTCTTGGCACGGAGAGAGAGCTGCTTCAACACGATAGCTTGTTTCGACACGAGGGACTCATGTAAATGAGCGTTCACACAGTAGTGTGGTGAGAAAGGCATCCCGCACAAACGGGCCAGAAGGGCAGGCCCTCTATAACCTCCCGTTCCTGGATCAAAACTCTTTTTTACGAATGGCTTATTTACATCTCATTTCTTTAACTTGGCAGATTAAACGGCAAAATGAATTAAGGGAGGAAGCAAACCATGGAATGAATCAAATAAACCAACCAATGTAAATAACTTCTGTTTATGCTCTCATGTAGTCTGAGTTATAAGACCAGCATAAGAGGATACTGTGAGTTTTAAACACTGTTGTGTTCATTTAGCTTTAAATGAACACAGTATGACTCAATGGCAAATTGATTTGCTCCTGCGGCTACTGTAAAAATTGACTCTGGTCAATAGTAGTGATTTTAGAACCACAGCACGAATTATCATTCATACAGTATAGTCCGATTAATTTCAGTTGATCATAAATAGTTTGATGATTAGACGCGGCTGCAGTACAAAAAAGGACCCGGTGCGGTCCGATGCTACAGCAATCAGACCCCGCTGGCCCCAATGAGGAATCACCTCTCATCTGTCCAAAACAGAGGCACAGATTCCAGCAGCCCTGTCCTGGCTCTGTGAGGTCTCTCGCCCTCTCTCTCCCTCTCTCTCAGAAAAATAAATGATCCCATCATCTCAATAGATATTTTCTGGAAAAATAAAAGCCTTTTTCTTTTTCTTTGTTTCTCTCCCACCCTAGTTCCCTCTCTTCTATATTTGAAAGCATACTTGTGCAATTTCTGAAGTGTTTATTCTGAAGGCTTTCATCTTTATCCTGCAACTCACTATTTTCTTTTTTCTTACTCATCATCCATAAATCCGCCCAACAACTCATCAAAAACAAAGGCGGCTCAATTATTTTAGGGGTCTGGAACTCTGGCAGTTTTTTAAAATGTATATTTTCAGGAAATTATTTATGACAGTTCAGTTCCTCTCAAGGGGGCCTACAAAGGAACATTAATACCTTTTTTACTTTATTATTTATTTTTTCACATACTGGTGATATTACTCTGATTGTATTCAAATGAAGGTAGCCTACTGCAAAAGTGTTAACATGCTTCAAACAAAATGGATACTGTTTGCCTTGGTTTCATCATTGAGGGATATAGATGGCCCTGCCGCCAACTAGATTGTCGACACAGTGGAAAAAAACATAGCACTACAAGATGGTATCAGCATGCGTGTGTGTATGTGTGTGTGTGCGTGTGTGTGTGTGTGCGTGTGATGGTTATCACAGTGGCCAACACATTTTTTACAGGGAGAGAAAAGCCCAACCCTTTCAACGCTTCGACTTAATCTTCCAAAAAGACAACTATGCATCACTCTAGACAACATGTGAGTAACTGGAAAAGCTCATTGCCAGAGATAGATTCCTTTCAAGTGGAGGATTAGTTCAATTATACAGTGTGTTATTCAATGATTTGTCATGCTCTGGATGCAATAAATATAGTCATAATTCTTTTTCACTTAGCCCACCAGTCATCAGGCCTTGTGTTGTCCTATTCGCCTCTCATTTCTCACACATAATCGCAGCAAGAGGACACAAGAAGTGAAGGGCGAAAGCCAGACTACAAAGGAAGAGCTATTTGTCCTCTCTCTCTCTCCATCTGCCTCTCTCTCACTCACTCCCTTCTATCTCTTTGTCTCTCTCCATCCCTCTCTGTATCTCTCGGTCTCTCTCTCTCTCTCTCGTTCAGGCTTTTAAGTACATGACACTGTCTTCAGGACTATTCATTTGAATCTGGAGCAAGATAAATCAAGGGGAACGCTTTCTGGGCTAAAACTGTCGACTGCCATGGGATATTTGGATATTGGGTTATTTGGTTTTACATGCCCATCTTTATTTGGCCTACTTGTGGTCAACCGGAGAATTTCCAGTGGGACCATCCTCCAGGACACATTTTATGATGTCCATTAAGAGTCTAGTCTCCTAACTTTGCTTGACCGCATGAATCATTGCGATAGGCATCCACGTTTTCCGTAAAACTGGTTCTACAATGTGTTTAACAGCAGGGTGTGTACTGGTTTTAGACCATTTTTAGGGAAGCCTCCAGTATTATGGTGATTATTCTCTTACCCTAAAGCGCATTGTCTCATGGGTTTTAGTCTGACTAAAATTGTAAATCTAAATTTGGAACAAAAATCTGCCCGTTTTTCTCATTATCAAAAGGACAGCATTGTTTAAAAACCTGGCTTGTCTCTATGGAAACAGGGCAGCATGCACCCAGACAGCAGCTGTAAACTGAAGGCCTGATCCTCCCTGATGTCCCAGGCCACCTCCACACTGTCGTCTGAAGCATGCTGGTGTTGTCGAGGGCAGACAGGGCAGCGATCCCCAGCACCGGGAGGAGCTGTGGGTCTGAATGCCTGCCAGCATCCCTCTGATCCGGGACGAATGCTAGGGCGGGCTGGGCCTGTCTGGAGGGTATGCTAATGCTGTTTGGTTTGGGACCGAAACGCTGCCCTCACAGGCTCTGAGCGTGCTCCCTGCCCGCAGCAAAGTGGCCACAAAATGTGCCCCTCCACACGGCATTCCCCCTTCAGGTCAAACCACATCTGGGGCACACGCACAGCCACTGTGTGTGTGTGTGTGTGTGTGTGTATACGTGCATGTGTGAGTGTGAGTCTGTGTGTGTGTGTGTGTGTGTGTGTATGTGTGTATGTGTGAGTGTGCGTGTGTGTGTGTGCGTGAGTGTCCGTGTGTGTGTGCGTGCGCATGTGTGTGTTTGTATGTGTGCGTGTGTTTGTGTGTATACGTGCATGTGTTTGCATGTGTGTACGAGTGTGCGTGTGTGTGTGCGTGTTCGCACAATGTCATCATGCTAGTAGAACGTCATTGGGTGTGCTCAATTTGTCCATTGTTCCAGTAAAGGCATTTCTACACACTGCATCATGAATGCATGTTCAAATGATGTTGGGCTCACTTGAAATGCTACAACTGCACTGTATATTATGTGAGCTCTACTTGCGTGTACATTTAAGCTGCATGTCTCAAACAGGATTTTATGCACATGGCAAATGCTAGTGAAGGCAATACCATCAGTATCACAAGATGGCGTCTGAATTTGAAGGCATTTGAATTTGAAATGCAGTTGCATTTGACTGGCAGACTCACTAGGCAGGACAGGGCTGTGTGTTGCAGAGCTGAGACCCCAGCGCTGGCTTGGTGTGCAGACTGCAGAGGGAGGAGTTCACCTGCACGCGCTGGTCTTGGAGACACACAGCTTTCGTTGATATACGCCCTGCGGGAACGTGACAGTGGGATTTTTAGCTTCTTCTTTTTTTTCATCCAGGTGCTTATGCTGATAAACTAGCAAAACTTACCTCACAAATTATATTGGAATATAAGAGGGGAAACACAGTTGAAGGGAAATCATTATTTTAATTTATCGTTACTCTGTAATGGAGATTGGAGACTTCCAGGGCTGGATAGCTCATCAGATGACAGTATATCCCAATCCGGATCAAGTTTACATTTGTTACACTTAAATTTAATATTCATCTAGAATTTACATCATATTATTGTCACTGCTGTGGCATACCTTTGCATTATACATACATAATATACAACTCTCTCTGTTTTTAATCCCCATGCCCATCTCCAAACTGATATGCACCTCTATTAATATAATGTTGTTTAAAAAGCCTGTCCTGGTACCAGGCCAGAACAAGGCCAGGCCAGCTCATTAATGCAATGCAGCAGTCAGCGGTCAAGCTATCTTGAGGTGTTGAACAATGTTAGTACGTAGTTGGCGTTACGTTTTTCTTTTTTCATTGGCTCTCTTATCTTTGCTGGGAAGATTAAGAAGACCTGATGAGCTATGTCAGAAGAAAAGCTTTATTGAACCAGATTAAAATCTCTGGCCTCATCACAACCTAGTCCACCGCCACAAGGGCTGGCTGAGTGGGAGGGGGATCTGACTGCTGGAGGGCGGCCATTTCAGAGCCTACAAAGGCACTCCGACAGACCTGAGCGGACACGGCCCTCTCAGTAACACACAGAGACACGCAGTCCTATGAATTAGCACACACATACTGTACAGAAAAAGGGGAATATACAGAAATACATGTGTCACGCAGCTATACACATACTTACACAGACACACAGACACACACACATAAAGACACACACACGCATACACACACACACATAAAGACACACACAGACAAACACATACACACACATAGAGAGACACACACATACACACACACACATAAAGACACACACACACAGACACACAGACACACACAGACACGCAGACACACACATAAAGACACATACACACACAGACACACACACACATAAATACACACACACACACACACACAGACGGTCCTCACCTCCAGCACACTGGGCAGAGCACTGGGACCGCACCAGGCTCCAGGTGTAGGTGTGCTTCTTGTCACTCCGGTGCAGGGTGTACTCCCACACCACGCCCGGGTTCCTCCCCTGCAGGAGGACCTGAGGGAGACAGACAGGGCCGGGGGGAGGTGCGTGAGGAGAACTCAGCGCCTCGATCACACGCCTCCGGTTTAAAACCTGCAAGGAGTCACGCCGCACCTCATTAAATGACAGCTCGTCCGTGACCCCCGAGTGATAAAACACACACACGCTCACACACGTATACATGCACACGCATGCACGGACACACGCACTTACACACCATATCGGTGTGAGCTTTACACCTGTGTGTGTGTGCGTGAGTGTGTGTTCTGTACAGACTCTGTTGAAGATGCATCTGGATCTCAGCACTTCCACTCTGGTTGAACTGTGAAGAGGCATGCTGACCACCCTGCAGACCAACCCCCAAATCACAGGCGGCAGGCTTGGACTGACTCAAATGGAGTAGAGAGTCTCCACTCAAATGGCCCTTCATTCCCTCCTGAATATCGCTGGGTTTCTGCTTTAAGCGCAGAAATATACAGTATATTCGCAATAGTAGCAATGCTTGAGGGATGAATTTCATATTAGAAGTAAAAACAGCAGCTGATTGAAAGGTATTCCTTATAGCCCAGAATATCATGTTCATATGTATTTCCATCAGACAACTGGAGGTGCTTGCTCAACTATCAGTAATAACTGGTAACCTCAATATAAATGCAGACAGAGTCTTGTATTCAGTCAACACTAGTCCTTAACTTTGACTTATGATTAAATCAAGTCAAACAGAGTGCACAGCCTGAGTGCACATTATTACTTCTGATGATTTTAGCATGAGTAGAGCAAATGGAGACCTGTTAAAATGAATCCACTCCATCTCCGACTCCTTCTCTTGTGTTTAACACACATAGCACTAGGGGACCTTAACTGAATCTAATATTGTGTCATGGGCTGTTTGCAGTGAGTTCGGGGCAGGGAAACATGGACATTTTACAACCGTTCACTCAGGCAACCAGGGCTTCCTCCGGACTACTGTCCTGGGTGGGTTCCAGCAGATGAGTGCGCAATCTGCTCCAAATTTATGACTGGCACGGGACCCCTCCAGGCCTCCTGCTGCCCCTGCTGCCAAATGATGTCTAACTTAGTCTAACTTAGACACCACACACCTGTCTTGTCTGGCCAAAGGAGAACTGTTCCCAACAGAGGTAATGTTCCACGGGAAGATTTATACCCCACACCGCCTCCACACTTGGTTCCGCCAACTAGCGGCACTGAAACGTAGCGGACACGCTCCGACCTACAGACCTCGCCAGGGGGCAAAAGCTGGATTCCACAGGAAATGATCTAGCATCACAGCCCTCAATCTGCATCTGTTTCTGGCTGCTAACATGCTAACACCCCACCACTCAGCTACTCTACCGGGGGTGGCCCACCCTTGTCCTCGAGAGTGGCATGGACTGCTGGTTCTCATGGTTTCACTTTAATTGTTATTTCTGCACCCAACTGACTACTTAAAGCTTCTCCGCAGTTGAAGACACAGTGAACTCACCTCATCATGTTTTCTGTGCCTATGCTGGCATACAATACAACCTGCTGTTCTCCAGGACCAAGGGTCGCCAGCCTTGTGTTGTACTATAACCTGCACTGCGGGGAAGCCAGTACAAAGGAATAATATAGCAAGCCCTATAATACTACAAACTTGGCTTGTGGAAGACAGCATATGAACAATAAAATGTTCTTTCTGATTATTAACACGTCTGTAGAAAGGAAAGTAAAATATGTTTCAATTTGTATCACAGCCAGAGAGATGGCAGACAAAAACATCTCTGTGTCTCATTCCAGTCTATAAGCTTTCACTTAATCCCCTGTTCTCCTCCTAAACCCAGTGCCCTGCTGCTCAAATCTCAATGCTTAAATCTTTCCTTATGTCTTTTCCATTGTAATCATAGACCATAGCTAGAAAGACTATCCCCACCTCATGCAGAGGTCAGCTAGCTTTACAGCAAGGCCCCAATGACCTCACATGAAGAACCTCACAGTAGCATTGTGTAGAATTGCTTGTGTTACTACAAAATTGTAGGAATGATGCACGTAGGGGGCACTCAGATTACCCCATGACATGGCACGATAGATAAGTTCAGTGCTTTTACATCTTACAGGAAAGCTGGCAAATCTCACTATGACCAGGTCCCACTGTAATTGGGCCAGAGGCTTAAAAAGTTTGGGAAACATTGAACTTCAGGGGCAGAGGCATCTGTGAATGAAAGCCCTTCTCAAATGTCAGCCAGATGCCACCTCTGACAACTTTCGGGGAACTGCATCTTTCTGGACAAGTTATGCTTCTTTGTCCTAGGAAGCACCATGTTACGAATAGTTTACACTGAAGATAGACAGACTTTATCCTAAAGGCCTCGGATGCAAACCCAATGTTTCTCAGTGGAATCAATTAAAACAAAAATAAGTCCAGAGTAGCTTTCCTAAGCAGGCCCAAGATGCCTCTCACAGTAAAAATAACTCATAGTTTAGTCTCGTTAAATCAGAATTATTGCAGTGCGTTACTATATGGCAGTCTACATGATTTTTTCCAATTCCAATTAGTCTGAGATTCTATAGCAAATATTTTAACTAACGAAGCTAAAAAAGGATCACACACTACATGACCCATCCCATTTTCCTTGCACCATCTCCCAATTAAATGCAGATGAGATTTCACAATTCTGCGCAAAATGCACAAAGCTCAGCAGATACCGAGTGGAGGAGGGTCTTACTTCGACTACCAGCGTCTCATTGGTCGGTCCCAGTGCCTGCACGCTCTCTGGGTGGCTGAAGGAGCGCTGATGTTCAAACACGGTCCCGGCAAACCGGAACTTTCCGGGCTTCTCCATGGTCCAGCCCCCCGTGAGATAGTACTTCCTCTTCAGGCTGCGGATGGCCAGGTAGCTGGAGGAGACCTCCTGCATCTGCACACGGATCCTCCTGGCTCCAACCGGGATGGTTACCAAAGGATAGTATGCTAGATAGGGACAGAAAGATCATATGAAATGTATTCATTACAATCAACTGCCATGCAAGAGATTTCAGGTTGCTGTTTGTCAGGTAACAAAGGCTTAAGATAAATAAATTTAGTAACATTTCTGTAAATGCACCAGAGTTAGCCAGGAAGTGAAAATTTCATCTGTCTCCATGTTTTGACTGTCAGAGGAAACCGGACCACACGGAGGGACCTGGCCGGACTCAAACTTCTTGCTCAGCACTAACCATTGTGCCACCATGACACGGCATTGTTCATCGCCGCCAATGATCTGACAGTGGGCCAGGCGGCCCTGTATCGTTGTATCACAGGGGCACGCTCAATAAAGCGTGCAGGCGACCCTTACCGCTGGTTTGGTGTTGCTGGAGGTACCGGCCTTTGTAGACCTTGCAGGTGGAGTTGTCCCCTTTGCAAACTCCACAGCCATCCAGAGTCGCCTTAGATCCCAAGACCCGGTCACATCCAGCTGGCTGCAGCAAGACAGACAGTGCATCAGCCTGTTGTGGTCTCTCTCCCTCCCCCTTTTTTGTTTTTTCAGGAGCAGTGGATATACCTCACATTGTCCATCGATGCACACATCTGCCCGGACGTCCGAGCAGGAAGTGCCATCCTTCACCTTGCTGGCCATGGCGAAAAAGAAGTCAAAGTCCTCAGCTATGCAGTAAAGCTTGCAGATGTCCTCAGCTACCAGGAGAGATAAAAAGGCTGTCAATGAATCAATGTATATAAATCTGTTTGTCCAGGAGTGGCACTGAAAACTAGAAATTGCGAACTTGTACAAACTCTGCGTGTCCTAATGACCGCAGGCTGCATTTACACACTGTATTAACTGCCTGGTTCATCTTTTATTGAGATGAGTGGGAGCAGAGGCCTCCTTTCAGGCAGAGAGTTCTGGCCTTCGTGCCTGTCAACATTGGCGGACGGCCTTGTTCTCAAGCTTTCTCTGAGAAAGATATTACGGCGCTCTCTCTCCTCTCTCTCGCAGTGAACAAACAACAAGTGCTACGGAGTGAAGGAGGCATTTGAATGGCAACTGCAGACATATCTAAAACCCTGAAAGCTACCAGTGCATTCAGCTGTAAAAGCACAGCTTAGCCTTACTGCAATATAACTTAATTGCCCAACAGCGTGGTTCAGCAATCCAACCTCAAACCTGTCTTCCCTTCACCACTCCAGTTCCTTACCCTGGAGCAGCAACCTACAGTATAAATGCACACCATTGTCCTGAAGGTAGGTAGGTATCTCCCCTTCCAGAAGCCTCCTCATTCTAGTGCAGTGTGCCAAGACATGGAGCAGGTTCCACGTGTCACTTTTGGGCAACCCGTCTCCCTCGGCAGGAGTTCCCCAATGCAGCCATTGTTACCCCCAAACAATCGGCCTTTCATGAACCGAAGGAGCACCTCCTCGGCATGCTGACAGCAGACGAAAAACAAAGCTCCAATTTCCTCTTCCTTTTCTTCTCTCTCTCTCTCTCTCTCTCTCTCTCTCTCGCTCTCACTCTCTCACACACATACACACACACAGGTAGGGCCACCTAAGGTGCTCTCTAGCCACCCAATCATCTCAGTGTAACAGCAAGTCTGTATGGATCTCTCATTTCAATCAGTGTAGCTTACGCCTCTGGAGTGACATTGGCTAGCACGCGCCAAGCTATGAGCTTTCAGCTTTCAGCATCACAACATGGGAGAGCCACACAGAAACAACCTTTCCAATATAAAAAAGAAAGTTGTTTTGCGCAAGAGAAACAACCGCTTCACAAATACTGACTCGAGAGTGAATTGCAAGACCAGCAGTTTAGACTTGAGTAATCGTAGTATCAAATTGTTTTGACAAGTGCAATTTACAGCTTTTGTTATTCAACCCCTTGATTTTCCCCACACACTGGCAGTTTTGTCAGCAATACCCTCTGCTTCTGCCTATCTCCATTACCACTCGTAAATGCATTGAGGGAGGGAGAGGGGGTTTAGAGAAAAGGAACAGGAGAGTACCATTTACAGACTGGTAACTCTTTACTTGAACTATACACCGTAAAGCTGTGAAAAGCCTACATTGCACTCTAATAGGCACAATATAAAACCTAGATTAAAGCTTGTTATACATGTCCTAACAAAGAACACATACTGCAATCATATTGTGACACTTTTCAAGTCTCAAGTCTTTGTTAACTTCACTGATTAATTATGTTGCGGCGATTCAACACGTGTTATAAGCTGTAATAAGCTGTCACTGCCTATTATGGCAGGTGTTATGTCATGCGTAAAATAGGATTTGCCGCACATAATTCCAGCGATGTGTCACCCGCTGGCCGTACCTTCCACTTTGGTGTAGGGTTTCCACTTGTAGTACCAGCCTCTGAAGGGCTTGCTGTTGTACTCTGCACACTGCTGGGCTCGGAAGTCCACTGCGCCAGGGGGGCATGTTTTTGTGTTACACAGCTGGTGCATGCGGCTGGACCCCTGGCAGAACTTCCCATTGTACTGAGGCCTGTGAGAAAAGACACACTTGAATGTACTCGTTAGGAAACTGGCCTTTAACCAGTAACCAGCCCTGCTGAAGACCAGCAAATACCAGCTGGTATTCGAAGATGGGTTTTAGCTGTTTCTGACACTCATAGCTGCTCATAGCTGTATGTGGCCTGTAGCGCTGTGGTTAAGGTACATAACTCAGACCCCCGCAAGGTTGGTGGTTTGAATCCCATAAGATGCGCCCTGCCAAGTCAACTGTACGTCACCCTGGATAAGAGTGTCTGCATAAGAGCGTCTCTGTTGGTAGAGTAAGCTTGTGCTCAACTAGCTGTTTACTGCATATAGGCTGGTTGAACATTCAAAAATGGAAAAAACATATATAATATAATGTTCAATGCACAAAAGTACCGAAGTATAAGGAATAGAATAAACACTAGAGCTGGCTTTTCTTTTCTTTTTTTCAGCTGCAGCTGATACATACAGTTGCAGTGTCATATGTGGTATTCAACCCCATGACCCAAAGGTCATGACCCTGAACTGGTAAGGGGAGGAGCTTGACCCAGAAGACTAAAAGCACTGAAACATCTGATGTCCTCTGGGATTCAGATAAGAGATCCAGAGAGTGTAACAAGGACGTGGAATTGGCTGATTCACGCTAATTAACTGTTATTTGAAACCCCACCCCCTCTCCGTTAGGTCCAATGAGGACGGGAACAAGCACTCTAATTCTCAACAGCTGCACCCATGATCTGACACGCATTTTCATGAGGCATTTGGTGGATCCCACTACAAAAGTTTCTTCAGTGCCAAAAACAGAAATGAATATGACTTTTATCCCCAATTACATAAAGAAATATACTCTTTCCACTGAAAATACTGGATAACACACAGCATATGGGCAGCGTTTGCGCTGATTACCTAGATATCTCCCTTTGATCGGCTGAAGAATAAGGTAAATTTATCAGACAGCACACTGACCGTGTCATGCAAGAAAACGTACGTGGTGTACCCTTCCACAGTCACATGCATAAAAAACAGCTCAGCTGGATCGCTTTATGAAACCAAGACCATTTTCCAGAGAGCTCGGGTTGAACCACAGCAGACGCCCCCCACGGAACATTCCAGCTCAATCTGAGACCATCGTCTGGCCTCATCTGCTCATCTTTCCTTCCCAGAATGCCTTGCTCCTCAGAGGAGCACCTGCAGCAGACGGACTGTATCCATTGGAGGAAGATGCATGCACGCGCTCACTCACATAATGCATACACACAAACACACACACACACACACGTAGGAACACAAGGAACACACATACAGGCACACAAACAAACACACACAGATGTACACACACATGCATACAATAAGGAACAGACAGATTTACTGTTCTATGTGCCAGGCCAGGCTGAGAGCTGCTAGACACCGCAAGGGATTTCAGCTTAACGTGCCGCTGAGTCACTGACAGATGATGCCTTTTAACAAGCTAACAAATTACTGCTAGCGCTCGCAGCCACAAGTTAGGAAGCATCTGGAGCGTGCAGGAGGCCAGCCAGTGTTTATAATCATCATTACAGGAGATTTATCAGCTTTTGTAGAAATAATTATCAGAATCAAGATGCTTGCAAGACTGTCACAGTCCAGGCAAGACATGGAAATTGAGCAGGGCTTCAATTAACAGTAATGAGCAGGGAGCTTGGTTTGTAACCAGAAGCCGGAATGTACAAATCACAAGGAGTGAGTCAGTGAATATGCTTCTGTATACACTGGACTGTGTATACTTTAAAGTATGTACTGTGTGTGAAAACAGGATTGTCCAGATGAATAAAGCTGAATAAAGAGATTATCATAAACATAAACAAACAATAATCAAACATACCATTTGTATTTTAGCACAAGAGAATATCCCTTACACAGCTATACCTGTGACAGGGGTGCCCACTCATGTTCCACGCAGGGCCGAGAGTTTTTCATTCCAACCAATCAAGACAGAACACCTGCTGATTTCACCAGAGAGGCAGGAACTAATTAGTGAAATCAACTGGTGCAGTGATTTCATTTAGGAATGAAAACATGCATACTCTTGGCCCTCAATGGAACACGATTAGGCACTCCTGACATGATCCCAAATGGATTGTGGTTGTGACAGAGCATAACCCCATTCATCAGCAGCAGCAGCAGTAGGGTTTATGTGTGCTGTCCCTGTAACCACCACATCACTGGACCTTAGACTCAAGGGCCAAAGGTTCAAATTGTGAAGTATTATGATTGCAGACCAGGGTCCAGTACCTGGGTTTGTTGCAAAACCTCTCCCTGGACATCACTCCCCCACCGCAGGTCCGAGAGCAGTCTGACCACGTCGACCATTCTGACCACTGCCCATGGACCGCGCGTGGACCGTGGTCCCCCAGCCTCACACACTGACCCCGCCGGCACCACTGCAACAGAGAGAGAGAGGGAGGGAGAGAGAGAGAGAGGGAGAAAGAGAGAGAGAGAGAGCGAGAGAGAGAGAGGGGGGGAGAGAGACAGAGAGAGAGAGAGGGAGGGAGAGAGAGAGGTGAGAAAGAGAGAGAGAGTGGGGGGAAGAGAGAGAGAGGGGTGAAAAAGAGAGGTAGAGAGAGAGCGAGAGAGAGAGAGAGGGGGGAGAGAGACAGAGAGAGGGAGAGAGGGAGAGAGGGGTGAAAAAGAGAGGGAGAGAAAGAGAAGGAGAGGGAGAAAGGGGGGGGTGAGAAAGAGAGAGTGGGAGAGAGGAGGGAGGGAGTGAGAGAGAGAAGAGTGAGAAGAAAAGGAAAAGGATATTGGAGAGTAAGAGAGAAAACAAAAGAGGTGAACGGTGTACAGTGTTTGAATATGTGGTGTACAGTGTACAGTGTTTGAATATGTGGTGTACAGTGTACAGTGTTTGAATATGTGGTGTACAGTGTACAGTGTTTGAATATGTGGTGTACAGTGCACAGTGTTTGAATGTGAGGTGTAGGGTGTACGGTGTTTGAATGTGAGCTTTGGCAGAGTGCACTTCAGGCCTTCAGGTGTGGTTCTGGCAGGCTGAAGGTCGAGCGAGCCAACAATCCTGCGCACATAACACTGATAACACTCCACTGCCATAAAATAGACTTACTTTACATCTCTCGTTCACTCTCTCAAAGGAAACAAATGAGAAACATTTTATTTCAAGACATTTATGAATGTGCAGGAATGCGGCCGCCTCCCTTTTTCCACTCAGACAGCCTGGAGCCCAAATGGACGCTCACCATGTCCGCCCCACAGCTCGTCCCCTCCGCGGCGGGCATGAATTTGGTCTCACACCTCTGCCCCGTCCGGTGGCACCACAGCGACTTGCAGATGTCCTGCCAGACAAAGACGCCCCTTAAAACAGCACGTGCTTCTCCTCAGATCACGCTCTGGGATACACCCGAAAGCACACGGCTACCAATAATAGGAACAGTCATTTTTGTGAAAAAAAATTGGGGAAAGAATCACAATAAAATTCAGATCCATCTTAGTGTTTCTGACACGCGACACACAACATGATTGCGATTTCACTTCGTCCCAAAACAACAACTGTAATAATACGGGACGGAGAGCAGAAAGCTGAGTGTGGATCCACGCCATTCTGGCCCCTGGCCCGATTGGAACTGGCAGAGACAGAGTCCTTCGAAAGCCAGTCCCTCTGCACTAATCCCGGGCTCTGCCTCTGCAAGAATGCGTGGATAATTGGGCCTCTCCTGTCCCGGACACAGCAGGACATGTGGTGCGCATATCGTATGTTTATTCATTTATTCTTTTTCTATTTGTTTCTTACTTTATCTGTATAGTGCCCATATCTATACAGTGAATTACCAAGCTTTTAGAATGAAAGAGCACAACATAAAGGGCAGACACCTTGCTAAATAAAAGCACAAACATTTTCACAAATAGAGGGTAAAATAAATTGATTAGGGAAAGAAGAATATTGTGCTGTTAAAACCCCGAAAACATAATCCAAATTGGTATCACACCGTAAGTGGAGTTTGAATGAAAAGGTAGCACTCAATTAAATGCACCCTTTAGGTGTTAAGTTTTAGAGATTTCAGACGATTAAAGCCCAAATCCCTCAAGCTGTCAGTCCTCGCTACGCAAAGAGATGGAGAAGGGAGATAGAGGGATAAAGAACCGGGCTGGGCTAATCCTAAATCTGCTCCGCACAGTTGTGTTGATGTTCCACACTAACCATGCATGCCTAATAACCGCTCCAAGTGGATTTGTATGTGAACAGATGCCTCAGCGGAGAGAGAGGAACTGCTGTGTGCCGCTGTCTGCAGATTCTGCGTCTCTTTGTTCAAAGTTTCATGTCGGAGAAATGTTCAAATCTGAATGTTTGTATAATGAAAACCATTTAATAGCAGCTTAAATCATAAAAACATAAATTGAGGACGTGATGTGCATGCATATGGAACAGAGGGGTCTTAACAAGTACCAGCACTCCATAAATGACTCAGAGAAGGCATGATCTCAGGTGAAACTGAATTTGAAAACTCAGGGTTCCACATTGAATCACCCTCAATTCATTTAAAGCTCCACTTGTACATGCGGGTACATAAGAAATTACAAAGGTAAAATATGGTAATCTTTCAGGGTACAATCCTAGGTTCATTTTAACAATCTGTTCAACTGGTGTACAAACGTATTTCTCTACTCATGTTGCAGTTCAACACTGGATTGTATCTGCTGTGAAAAAGGCGGTCACACTCTGGATTAAGTATTTCCTACTAAATTTAAAATGAGAAATATGCATAATGAATCCATTAACATGGTATAGCTGTCTTCTGAATCATCCCTAATGATCGAATTTGTTACTTAATACCTTGTGTAACAACTACTTTTCAATTCAATTCAATTTCAAATAGGGAGCGAAATGTTGAATGAATCGGTTACGCCATAAGGTACCTTGAGAGACTCCAGGTGGCAGAGCTTTGCCTTGGAGCCGAACTGCCACTTGCACTGGGTGTGGGCATCGTACAGCTGGCCAGGAAGCTGCTCGGGGTATTTATACTGCCCGATGTGCCTGGGCTCGTCCACCAGGCAGGAGGCCTGCGCCGTGCTGAGAGGAAAACACAGAGCTTAAAGAGGATACGGGCTCCCGGTAACATTCAGCATCACAGAAAACAGCGCGTGTTGCCCTTTTAAGACGGGAATCCTGCAGGATTCTGTATCGCATTGAAGAACAAAAAAAATGATAGATAATGATGATGGCAAACAGACTCCATGACAGTATGATGAAGTATCATCAAAAACACGACCCGCAAGACAAAAAAGCAGCCCCCCATGAGATCCTGTAATGAGAAACAAACCGCTGCTCTAGCGGAAGAGCCGCTGCAGGAATACTGTATCTACAGTCTTCACTCCCTGGGTTTGGGCTCGCTTGCTCCACACTTCAGTCAACTCAGGAGATGCATTTCAATTCTTCAAACAAATGACCCAAGTTATAATTCATCTCCTGAACTGAGTGAATTGAAATTGAGCGCACGATCTCATGTTAGCTGTCAATCGCTTTCCATTTCACTGAAAATATGAGCCAGAGTAAGTGTCTGAAGGACCAGCGAGGGACATTGAAAGCAGTCGTATCTGATTAAATGAGGATGTGCACTTGGGGGCACGGTCATGCCGGCCAGGGAGCGGCCGTACCCGAGGAATCGGCTGAGGTACTGGCGGCTGCAGGCGGACCAGGAGAAGACACCGTTGTTTCCAGCCAGGGTGGGTGACATGATGTTCCCCTCTGTTTTCCTGCAGGGGTTCCCCTCTCCGTCGTGGATCATCCCAAAACTAGAACAGAGTCAGCACACCAGCGTGACCTCAGACACTTAAAGCTGCACTATGAAAAATGTCATGGAAATTTTAAGCTATACACTGTATAACATTGGAATTAAATCCTATTCTAATTGTCTTTTTTATTTCATATTCGAAAATATAAGGAAATAAGCCCACGAAAGTCTTCAATTTTTGGACTTACTGTACAAAACAAGTAACTTCCAAATCACTTGATTTTAAAAATCATTTCTTAGTCTGGGCATTAATGTTATTGGATGCACATATAGGGCATAGTAGTGGTAGTGGTTGTGTTGAAATTGTTTAAAATGACTGTACTGTACATTCATTCTGAAAATTCTGAAATTTGCAAACAGTACAAATGTTGGCTAGGAGAGGTTGTTGAGCAGTGAACATTTTCTGGTAATAATTTGCATGAAATACATGATTAAGCCACTGAAACACGCAGACACACATCTTCTGACAAGCTACCATCTTGGTCTTTCCAGAACAGACTATTACTGCTTTGTGTTGAGAAAATGCAAACCAGATCAAAAACATAATGAACCGTAACAAAAAATCAGATATAATCTCTTTCTTATCTCGATGGTAACATGCAAACAAACAAAATATAATCTGCCACGGCTGTGCTTTTGGTCTCACGCAGTGTCACAGAGCAGATGAAGTAATATCTGTGCAATTGTATTGTTCCAAGCACAATTTATCCATTCAACTGGCTCATCCCCCACTTAATTTATCTTTATATAAATCATAAGTATCAAATCATAGCAACCCATGCCTGAAAAGGCTCCAATTCTTTCTTTTAATTTTTTTTTCCTTTACCAGAACTTGACCGCAAATTTGAAAGCATGTATCTGCAGTGTGTCATTACCATGAGGCATGCATTAGTTCCCTTTGGGCTGTTTGTGCAGTATGCATCAATAAACTATGACAGGCTTGCTAAAAGAATGGACTACTCAAGTTTCTTACTTCATTAGTAGCCATTTCAGGCATTTAGCAGATGCCATTACAGTGTCCAGAGCAACTTACTGTACACAGCTTATAGCCTTCACATGCAGTCCACTGATACGGCTGGACATGTACTGAAGCCTGTAGTTTAAAGGGTGCTGGCCTTTGTCAGGAAAAATTATTCCTTGTCTGGGACCTTTCACACATCACACCTATGATAGAGGGTTCCATAAAGACCTAAAATGGGTTCCTCTATGGAATCAAGCCCAATTGCCTAATCATCATTCTACCCCACTGCACACAACATCGTACAGTATAGATGAAAACAGTACATGTTCGGATTCTTATAGGAAGCACAGTGATTCAGAGAGGGCTCAGTGTCTTTTGGCTCACACTCTGTCCTGTAATACAATACATATTCTGCAGTCAGTCATGGGAAATACCTGCTCAATTGTACTGTATCAGTGAATTCATCCAGAGAACCCACTAAAACCCATAGCCTGCAGGGAACTTCTCTGACCAAGACACAGTACTCAGTGATAGGCAAAACCCAAAAATAGTTTTACATGAGTCCAACAAGGATCTTTCTTTTTCTTTGTTTTTGTTTGCACACTACATTATGCATTTGACATGCAGTAAGATAGCAGCTGTACTTCATCTCACTAAAAACAGTTTGAAGACATATAGAGAGCGGAATATTTATGAAATCATTAAAGTAAAGAGCTTGTATTAATCTCAGACGAATGGCTGCCATTATAACGGCGTTTAAAGCTAGATAAAGGTAAATCACAGCCCCCTCCCCATAGCAGATGTAAATATACGGTCAAACGAGGTGGTTTACAACGTACTTGTGTCCTGATTCATGGGCGATGGTGAAGGCCAGGCCCAGTCCGGTGTCTTCATTTATAGTGCAGCTCCGGTATTTATTACACATCCCGCTGATGGGCGCGAAGCCTGAGGAGAGAGGGCAGGGTCTTACTCACCGTCTTTACTTCAACCCCCACCCCACACCACACCGCACGCCACACCATTATTTTTTAAACGGCCAATCTATTTGCACAGCCATGCCACTGCTTTATGGGAGTGCATGCTGCCATATGCTTTGTCAGATTGGAGCATAAACAATGCAGGCATAGCATGAAGACTTTATTAGTTTATAAGTCACTCTTGCGTGCTGAGGGAGGGGGCTGCCAGCCAGCTACGGCAGCCAGCTGGAGCGAAAGACGCATCACAGCAAAAAGGCCCAGTGCTTTAGCAGGAAGTGCCACCCAGTAGGTCATGTTGACCACACAGGGCCTGAGGAGCAGAGCTTTCCACAGTTCATTAGGCTTAGCTGTCACTCGCATCCAAAGCGGCTTTGTGCAACGGGAGCCCAGGCTAGCGGAGGGAGGAGCGGGGATGAGCAGCGGGGATGAGCAGCGGTGATGAGCAGCAGTGATGAGCAGTGTGCGCGGCCTGTAACCATGACATCGCCCTTCGTAAATCCACCCCCCCTCCCATCCCGCCCACCATGAGATCCCTGGCCTAGTCCACCCACAGGTCTGCCGGTGGTAACCCTAGGAACCATCGTAACATCGTTGTGGGAACCCCCCGACAGGGACTTACCCAGAGTGTCACACGGTTCGTTCTTCCAGGAGCAGATGTCCAGTCCGGTCAGCAGGATGGCGTGGTCGTGCCGTTTCCCGTTCTTTCCCATCAGACCGGACTGCCACTGGCAAAAGCTGTTAAGGGATTGGTCGGCATGGTGGTTGATTGATAGGCCCAGCTGCGTGGCAGAAGAGAGAATGCGGGGTAATGGGTAAATAATGAGAGGTGCAGCCAAACCATGTGCCTGTCAGGTATCATTAACATATGCTAAGCTAGGTCAAGGATCATGGCAGGCAGTTGGCAGGAGTGCACTGTGGAGTAAAAAGGCCATCTGACAGTGATATCCATCTGTCTGGCTGTTTATGTGAAAAATGTACAGTTTCTGCCAGTTCTTTTATTCCAGGGAAATTAAAATGGAAACTGTTCATGCAATATGAATTATTGGATTGATGACTTATTTAAATTGCTTTTTCTTACAGGGTCCTGCTCGAGAAGCAAAAGGCTGACCACCACAATGTTGATATCTGTTCCAATGGTGCCATCCTTAAAGAGACTGGAGACCTATGAAAAATGAAAACATAAAAACTATCAGCATACAAGAAGACTCAATGTTTAATTCCAGATCTTCTTGTAAGATCTTATTACACAATAACAGAATCAAATTTAGTGTGAGGGGATAATGAACATTTTAGCCACTACAAGTATGCTTGTAACAGCTTTGGCTGCACCTCCACGATGATACCACAGCTGTTTCCATTATTGCTACTGCCTGCTCTGTATCCAAATCATTTTCAGGCTACTCTAATGGAATGCATGAATGCTATCTGCATAGTGCCACGACAGCCTTTTAAGCTGCTCTGGATAAAAGTATGATGTCAAATAAACATATTGTTTCAGTTGAGATTAGTTTAGTCTCCCTACGAGCAACATTTCTATTTTCATCAGATTGTCTTGCAGTTTGTTTTATGTACTGCAGTGCTCTCTGTCTTTGTATTACGAGCAGTGTCTATTTGCTGGGCTAGTAAGCCAGCCACCCATGCATATTAGATGTACTGTAAGCAAATAACAAGACAAGCTTATAAAATGAACATCATAGCACTGCTGCCTATTCGATGAGAGAAGTGCCGTGATTGTTCACAGAATAATTTAATAATTAAATTGCAGCAAGCTTTTCACTGCTCACTCATCGGATTTCAGGGAATGTCATGTCTCTTTTGTGTCATTTTTAACCATGTTTTTCTGACATGGCCCAGAAGACTGATGTGCTGTTTGATTTCCCATTAATGTACTGCACTAGTAAATCTGAATTTGAATCATTTCACCCAGTAACCCAAAACAGAGCCCAGCAGGATGCCTAGTCAGAGCTCACCATGTTCATGACCGTTAGTATGTAGGTGAGGTTCTCAGAGCTCACCATGTTCATGACCGTCAGTATGTAGGTGAGGTTCTCAGAGCTCACCATGTTCATGACCGTCAGTATGTAGGTGAGGTTCTCAGAGCTCACCATGTTCATGACCGTCAGTCTGTAGGTGAGGTTCTCAGAGCTCACCATGTTCATGACCATCAGTCTGTAGGTGGTCATGTTCTCAGAGCTCACCATGTTCATGACCGTCAGTATGTACGTGGTGACATTCTCCCTGCCGTGCTTCTCAAGCATCTTCCGGTCTGCCACCACCAGGGTCTCCACATTCAGTCCCCCCACCATGCTGGAGGGGATAGGCGAGCGTTTCCCCCTGCCTGCCGGTTCAGGCTCATCAGGCATGTCAAGCCGATCCTCTGGAGGGGGCTTCGGAGCATCTGCAGGCAAGCAAGTGGGAAAGACCTGTTTTGTAAGTAGACTCGCATGTTATTTCTGACAAGGACACTGCATTGGCAGATACATATTCTACACACTTCACACGTCACTTATTGAACATTGACCTTCTTTAAACAAAATATACACAACGCATGCCACAATACTGCAAGTGATGCCTTTTATATGTTTGTACCTTTTTTCAAAGGAACCCACAACACTACCATTATTGATTTTGCCATCTGGCATCCCACTTAGCTGCCCAATATAATTCATCACCGCAGCAAATTTGCATATCTTTCTCATTAAACCCCCTTTTTTATCAGACTTTTCTTTGAAAATATATTTTTCAAGAAAACGTCACTATCAATAATCAATGAGATATATATATATATATAAAAAAAAATTTTTTTTCTAAATCAAGTGAAAGCAGATGCAACAGGACGTTCCCTTACATACATTTCTTGCGCCGTCCACAGAAGTGTTGTGGCTGTGGCTTCCTGCGCTGGAGGCGGTGGTGATGCACGTGGGGACTGGGCGGACTGGAGGGGTCGGAGGTTGCTGAGTCGCCTCGGACACGGCGCTCAGCAGAGCGCTTATAGAGCACGTGCGGGTGGTGGCCAGGGGGGGCGCTGTAGTTCTGCTCTGCAGCTAAGTGCTTGGGGAGTGGAGAGATGAAGAACTCCTCCTCTGAAGTGCGGATCAATCCTGACTGAAGAGAGATATGCAGCCCATGAGGGTAAAATCATCAAATCTTACTTAATATTAATAATATATAATATTACTATTATTACTAATGCATAATTTAAATGCAAGTTCCCACAGATACAGGTCTCTACTAAAGTAAAGGAATGGCACACAATATTTGCAAAACTTGCCACAAAATTCAGAACTTTGATCTTTTATGTCATTTTGCAAAACTGCAGACACAAAACTCAAATCAGCTAATCAAAATACGCATTTTTCAAAACTCTAAACACTTTTTTCAATTGCTGGGATACAATATACATAAACCAAAAAACATTTGATCGCAGAACCAAATCAATTGTTCACATTGACACAGCTAAATATCAAAGTATTAGAATTTCAAAATGAAATACACTCATTACATATGATAGGACTGTCTTTTCATTCATTAAAATGCATCAATGAATATAAGTAGAAATGATAGTAACTATAACAATGCTCCTAAATCATGGTTTTATAGAAACTGATTTCTGTATAACATTCCATGTTTATATCATGAATGTTTTAGGACACCAATTACTTCTGAACATGAACCAATTTGACCACATTATCATTGGATGTGATATTCCATCACCATCCTTTATCACAGGGGTTTTCAACCTTTTTTCACAAATCTGTACTTTCTTCTACAGTTTCCACTATTTCTCTTAGAGCCACAAAAAGAACCATTTTGAAACAGGCAATATTAAAGTATTGTAAAAACAACTAAACAGTGTAGCTGTAGGAGTCTGGGTGATCTAAACCTGCAGTATTTCACGATAAATGAGTCACTTGAAACGTGACTTTTTCAAAGATATGAATGACACAATACATTTTGAACAGGTGGACAGGCTGTGTTACAAGTGCTGAGTTTTGAAAATTGAGCACAAACTTGTGAAAATTTTTTTTAATTTGGCATGAAAACCCTCACCAGGCACCACTCTAAATGAGCAATGGTTTGAAATATTCTGACACGACTGCACAGCTGCAAAAGTGAGAACAGAAAATATAAGGGACATGACACTTTTTAAGGACATTTAAAAGGAAGTAAGGCCTTCAAAGACTTGGCTAGCTGAAAGAAAAATATGTCACAGCTTGAGGTTATAAATCACCCAGCCTCACAGACCCTGTTATCCAAGCATTTGAGAGGAAGACTGCATCGATTTGATTAGGGAACAGAGGCGAACTGCAGCTGCAGTTGCACGTGAGAAAAGCGGAACGTTTGTAGCGGACAAGTCCCAGGGGAGTGCTGTTAGAGAGAGTTTAACTTGCTGACAGAGAGATGATCCAGTACTGTGCCCCCCACTCCCAAGGGTTTACAAATGCTGGACTTTTTTTGGAGGGGGGGGGGGTGAATGGGGCCATCAAGTCGAGCGCTCTCTTGCCACTGATAAATGCTGAGTGAGGCCAAGGGTTATTTAGCACTTAAACATCTCAGTGTTACAAATACACTCAAACACCATGGTCTGCCACACACAGGCATGCAGACACACACACACACACACACACATGCACACCCGCACACAAACAAAGAGAAAGGGAGAGAGAAAGAGTGAGAGAGAGAGAGCGTGAGAGAAAGAGAGAGTGAGGGAACTTTAAGGGGGCATTGTAAGGAAACTATGGAACAGTATAACCCCAGGGATGGCATTAATTTCTATGTAGCATGCATTTTGAGGTAACTGCCTGACTATGCTCAATAATAAGCCAGACCGGGTGATATTTCAGGACTGAACAGCTTTTCTTATGGCAGAAAACCACACAGAGCACCCTGCCCAGACTATCTCTCCGAACAAATTAAATAGGCAACAAGAAAGCATCTGGTTTTGCTCTCAACTCAGTAGGCAAAGGCAAAGTGATGCTGAAGAGAAACTGCTCTTTTGAGCCGTCGGACATCCACATTCAATGAGGGGGTTTTGCATTCCACACACTCAGCCATCCTCCTACACCAGCATGCAGGAAGGACACAAGAAAGGGCCTATGCGTCTCTACACTTTCAGGGTGGAAGAGCGGCAGCAGAGTGGCTAAGGAACAAGGCTAATATCCAGAATGCGGAAGGTTCAGGCATACCGTGCCCCCAAGCAATTCTTCTTCCTCTTCTTCGGGTTATGGTCATGTAAAGCCAAAGGAAAATACATTTGACATATGTTTATTGATTTCTCTAATTTCCCTAGCAGGAGCTGTTTTAGCGCTGCACATATTCTGACATGTTACAATGAAATATTAATACCAGTACTCGAGTTAATGGTAAGTGAATACGACGTATTGTGTTCAACATTCAAATGAGATCACAGAAAATCTGCCAGCATCTGTCAGGCTTTGGAAGCAATACCAGTTGTGAGTCAGTCTTCCTACAAAACGGGCTGTTGAAACGTAGTGGTGAGAATGCTTCATTCAGCTTGGCACTGCTACAGTTCCACATTGGCTGTGTAAATCAAAATGGCTGCCCCCCCCCCCCCAACAGGCAGAGCTCAGCAGGGCAGGGCATTACGAAAATCATTCTGTCTGTTTATCATGGTCGGGCCTGAATGAATAATGACTGGATTTGCAGTCGGGATATGGTAACGGTAATCAGCACTGTCAAAATATTGGCCAGATTGAGTGCATGTTTTGGGTCTGGGCCACAGTAGTGCTACGGGTTCGACAAGGCCTTTCATCATTTTGTGTCACCGTTTCCCAATCGCGGCCCTCGAGACCCACCGCACATCGCAATTCCAGCTGAGATCTCAGTCAATTACTTTGACCGAATCTCTAACTCGAACGCCAATCTGGATTTTGATGATACCCGATAGCAATCGGCTACGATTCCTAGCGTCAGCTTCTCGTGTTTCCTCAAGGGGCAGAAACGTTAATGAGTCACTACTGCTCCGGTCAAAAAACGCTCCGCTTGCCTGGTGCAGAACCAGAGTTCTACAGCACCTGTCTGGAGCCCGAAACATACCCCGCGTAAGCGTGGCATTGTGAAATGTGTCCCCTGAATTTCTTCATGAAACACAAGCGTGAGTTACAGTGTCAAGCGCCACAGCGAGGGCCATTACTGCATGCGCGCAGAACTCTCCGCTTTAATCGCACAACACTATACATTCTCTGTAATTACAGTAATTACACCCCAAAAAGACATTTAAAAGGACATGGATGACACAATCAGAATCTCTCACTCAGAAGTGACAAAATCAGAATCTCTCACTCAGAAATGACTAAATAAACTCAGGGCCACTGTTTAGACAAAGGGGGAGCCATGCAGAACTTCTAGTTGTGAGAACAGTGGCTAACGATGGCCCAGTGCCATTCCACATCTCTTCTATGCCAGAACAGACAGGGGATAGCAGAGGGACCCTCACTCAGAATTCCCCAAGCGGACCACATCGTTGCCAACTGTATCATTGCAAAACAAAACACAAGACCGGCTTTCACAGGAGAACAGTTGCACTTGGAATCACTATCAGCTGTAATTGCTTTGGACTATCTTAATTTTGCCTCTCTCTCTCTCTCTCAAGGCACTTCATGCTGATGCTGCAGAACCGTGGCCAGTCCCTTTACTGCTGTGCTGTGCTTTCAAGCACCACTTCAGACAGCAGTTACTGGAGCCATACAGGTAATGGCTGCAGGGTTCTAACCAAAATTGGACCCTGGAGTTGTGCCTTTGAGAGAGATGAATTCCTTGAATGGTTCTGTATTGCACATTTGAGGGCACACTGTCATTATGTGAAGTCATGTACTGTAGTGTGTCACAATTCTACGGTACCATTACTGTCAATTTAAATCATGTTCAAAGTGCAAAATGTGGTTTTCTGTTGAGAGCAGACTTTGCAAAAGACACCAAAAGCCTTTTCTGAGATGAGTGGAAATATCATGGTACATATGAGATGCATCCATTTCCTCAGTCCTTAAAAATGTCTTTTTGGTGTATAATTACTTGGAGGCAGATCACAGAGAATCTATGGTGTTCTTTGGCCAAAAAACACATTAAGCATGCCACAATGCAATTAAGGGGAAGAGTTCTACTTGGTAATTTCACAACTAAAGCATTTTTAGGATCAGCAGATGAATCCCCCTTGGTCAGCTGTATCCGGAAGGGAGAGATGCCTTTGAGTTGGATATTACACACAAACATTCATTACGTTCCTGGATGAAAGTAGTACGTCTTTGAAAATGACAGCCAGGCAATGCACAGTAGGTGTACTAAAGCAAGTCAGAGTTCCTCATACAGTGCGCTCCATAAACTCTGGGACAAAGACATTCATTTTTCTTGATTTGGCTCTGTAATCCTTGATTTGTAATAAAAAAATTCAAACAAATCAAACCAATTCAAACATGTAGTTAAAATGCAGATTTATGGGTGTTTTTTTATTAGATTTATATTTTCACCATGTCAAAATGACAGCACTTTTTATACATACTTTTTATTTTCACTTTTTATAAATAGAAAACATTTCTTTGTCACAGAATTTATGAAGCTCATAGTACATCAAATCTAATGTGGAGGGCCAAGAAAATGTGCTCTGGGCTTGACTTTCTCTGATTTATCTCCTCATCTTCTTTATTGGAATGAATTGGAATTATTGATGAGATGATAACGTGGCTGTGCTGGAGGAAGAGTTCTTTGCTTTGACAATGTTGTGTCCTTGTTTTACCTTGTTACACCACATCGTATTCTCACAGATCATCTCTCCCAGGATGAGGCAAGTGTTTGTAAGCAGCATGTGTACACAGAACATGCTTCATTGTGCTCCTCACCTCACACAGAGAGGACAGCTGAATTATTCTCGCTCCCCATGACAGAGATGGGTAAAAGTAATGGGGAAGGGTGATATCCTTTGACAGGTTTTTGGGTCTGAAACTCTGGAACCCCTTAGCGTTATCCCTCCCACATCAGCTCATCCAGGTGGATCGTTCCCAATACTTTGCACCCCTGATTTTTGCGAATGTCAAGCACAATATTTTTGGAGGAAGTCCACAGTAATCATTTTGTCATTGTTGCTTTACAAGCGTGTATTACATCTGCACAATGGACTGCACTCTGATGTAAAATAGCAGACTCCCCCAGTACTCTGCACATGTAGGTGCTGAAGAGCTGAAGCTCGAGAATAAAACCAGAAAATCAATCCCATCTGCAGGGCGGTGTGCCTTTTGTGAAAAACCCTTTCATTTCAAAAACCAGAACACACACACACACACACACACACACACTGAGGCACAAGCACACACACACATGCACACACACACACTGAATCACAAGCACACACACACACACACACACTGAAGCACAAGCACACACACACACATTCATGCACAACACCCAGACCTCATCATATAAATACACTCAAACAAATATGCATTTAATTGTATTCCTATGTGACCAATTACAAGTATACAAGTATGTAAACTCAACCAGTGCCTATTTGATGAAGTTACATGCAAATAAGTACTAGCCTGGCACATGAAATGAGCCAGTAAATTATTCTCTGGGCTTAGAGTGGTTTTCAGAGCCAGAGGAATACTGCAACTGCATCCATCTGACTGACTTGTTAAAAAGCCACATTTCATTTGTTTGAAAGCTTTGAGGATGTTTGCATCAGAACGTAGTCAACCTGCTATCATTGTTCTATTTCAAGCGCTAACTGATTCTGCATTAGATCAGGATTGTCATTATTGTCTTGTTTAGTTTCTCCTAGAATGCTTGTGTGTTTTGTCTCGCGTGAAATTCTTCTGTTAATGTTATATTTTTGTGGAACATATTCTCAGAAAGTCATACCGTTTAGACATTAAAGGGACCACTAAGACTGGTACTTTATTGAAGAATGTGTAGACATGTTAAAAGAAGTATGATATATATACAAGGTTCAGAATTTCACAGGAACACAGAAGGGGAACAGAGTGTGGAATATTGCCTGTTTTGGGTCTCTTGGTTTTGGAAAAGCCCAGAATTTCATTGATGTGCCAAGCCTCTAGTTATCCCTTCAAAGTTTAATGTAGATTACAGGGCATTCCTTTGTATGAATATATACTAACTTTCTCCTCAAATATAATATTCATACCAGAAATTTCTCAACCTTCCTTCCCTGTATTTTAGTGAATGTGAAATTAAAGATGCGCTTTTAAAGGTAATGCCCTCCCCTTTACATTACATTTTTACATTTCCAACTGCAAAATGTTCATATTCAATTCCAAGAGCAGTTATCTGTTAGCAATTTTCAAAAAAAAACAAAGCCAAAAAAAAAACAACTGGCCTCAAAGTCCATCCCATTGAACCTTTGCCTCATGTTATTTCTTCCAAGGGAGCTCTAGCCCATACAAAAATGTTTTCTATGTACAAATGTACATAGAAAATATTAAATAATAGTCAATGTCAGTGAGGCTAGAGTCCCCTGGTGATGCACTGTATTGGATTTTGGATATCAGTGCAGTCCGTTAGTATTTGGACAGTGGTACCATGTCTGTTCTGTTTGGTCTGTTGTCCAGCATATTGGATTTGAAATGAAAGAATGAATAGGATGTTAGATTGCAGACTGTCACCCCTAATGTGAGGGTATGTACATCCATATTGGGTGAAGTGTGTAAAAAATTTGGTGTACGGACGTAATTCCGACATGGAACATGGATGTGCATACACTGAAATTAAAGAAGAAAGTCTGCACTTTAACCTCATATTAATTGCTTCATTTCAAATCCTATGTGCTGAAGTACAGAGCCCAAAAAAACATAAAACATTTTCGTCATTTTAATGCTTATGTTTTATGTTTAGTGTCATTGATGTTTTTAAAAGAATGTCAGTCTGACAACAAATGAAGCTAACACTCATCATACTCTGGCGTGAACAGCCAGAACGACCATCTCTAAGGAGAATTCCACATGTTAGGACAGTAACAACAACAGCCCCTATGCCCTCCCTCCACCCCCCCCCCCCCCCCCCCCATGGGAACTGAATAAACAGAGGTTTCTAGGGCAGCTGCCAGCCAAAGGTTAAACAGCGGGAGGGGAGGGGTAATCTACACACCTCTGAGTGTTGCTCTCACACATCCATACGGCCCTGGGGGCCCGGCAGGGACGGGGGCCACGTCTTCCCACGGACACGCACCCTTCAACCGTCAAACAGCCTCCGCACCCCACCGCACCCCACCGCACCCCACCTGAGCAGCAGGAGGGCTCCACTCGGCTGCAGCGAGCACACCCCCCATCTTTCCCCCTCGAAGGGAATCTCGGTGCTGTTCTCCTGTTCTCCCAATCATCACTTAGCATGTTCTGTATTCAGCAGGAAAGTCTCAGCTGAAAGATGTGAACTTGAACGTTCAGATTTGTAATGCTATGCAAATGCCTGAGGCTCAGAACAAATTGTTGACCATGGGAGAGTGTGGGGAATGGGGTGGGGGGGGGTCTTGTCGATCACACATCGAATCACACAGCCTGGATTCACTTAACATGAACTTTATTCACAATTAATTCTTGTTATTCTTTTCAGCTGACACGAAAAATTGAGATTTCTTGACACAGCAAACCTGTGTTTGCAAAGGGAAAAAACAACACATGCAGTTATTTGTAAAGTCAATTTTAAGGACAAATGCTGATTAAATCCAGGCCCAATCCCGAGGACTTTCCAAGCCTGATTCAGAAATGCTTGGCACATCCAATCAAATGCTTTCCCTGGGTGTTGTTTTCCCACAGTAACCCCCTTGGTGCTTTGTTAACGGAAGGTAACTATCCTGTCTTCATATGTAATGGAATAAATATCTCTCAAGAGACTCTTTTTTTGTGATATCTTTCTTATGCCGATGTTCAGAAATGATATCATAATACAAGTTGGAAATGGTAAGCTTCTTATTCCAGGGAGAACTTTCGCATCAACATTTGAAACAAAACGCTCTTGCAGTGTTTTCACCCGAAATGCTAGTCCATGTTATGAGTTTACTCGAATTCAAGTCATTGTTAACATCTCAGCAAACAAAATTGAGAGGAGGGGACCACACACACACACAAAAGTTTTCCTTATGACCAGCTCATGCTGACAGAAGAAAGTGAAATGTATGGTTGCAACCTTGTGGTCTGTGGACGTAACTTCCGAGAGGACTCAGTAACGATCATGTTCAAGGTTTTCTTTTTTTAGGCCCAGAAACTCCATGTCATGTCATGCCATGTCCGAAACAGCTTATTTGTCCACTACTAGGAATAAATTGAGTACACTAGCTGAGAAAGTTAAGTAGGCAAGAATGTTCACTTAGTTTGTACTTGAAATTACATTACATTAATGTCATTTGGTAGACGCTCTTATCCAGAGCAATGTACAGTTGATTAGACTAAGCAGGAGACAATCCAATCCTGAGTGTATTTATATGATGAGGTCTGGGCTTGCAGGTCCCAGTCATGTACCTTAACCACTATGCTACAGGCTGCCCTACAGCCTGCTAAAAAACGTGTCCTCAAAATATGTACAGTCCACTAAAAATACTGCTGACTGTCTGACATATCCTCCATTTCCCAATGTGTCATAAGTATGTTTAGTAAACAGTACACTGAGGACACAGTAGTTAGGAGGCTGTTTCCCGCACGGCCACAAATTTCAGAATCTAAATTGTCCAAGCAAGTGATCAAAAGCCCACTCCTATCCAATACGACACTTACCGGTGCATGCTAAACACTGCACTTTCACTGACCAGAGCAGACCCTGGAAAGCTGGGCTGTGGTGTTGACACTGGGCTGGAAATCAGCCTCCTCTCATCCACAGAAACATAACTAATGTCTGAGTTTTATGCCTAAAAACAAATTAGTTTCTGCCTGCACCATGTGGAAAGAGACAGTCAGCGCTGCAAGCTGGAGCCTGGTCTCAGTGCTCTGGGTTCGGCTTGGCATGGATGAGGACAGCAGCCTGTGTTGGTCTTGGATGGGCGAGTGCACTCTGTTATTTTTATTATTTGCTATCTGCTTGCCTCATTCCAGTGCATAAGTCCATATGACTGTTCAGCCAAAAACATTTTTTTAAAGTTTTAATTCATTTATACTTTCTTTGCATGCATCTCAAACAAACTAATTTCAGGGCAATAACACCAGTCGTTCATCTCACGAGTTGCGTGCAATCTAATACGGACTTGAAATTTGTTCTGAGAATTGTACATGATACAACATATCCACTTGACATCGTGTAGCAGCAGAGAAGAGTCATTGAAAAGCCAAGAATCAAAGCCTCCTTGGCTTGGGGCATGTACATGGAACAAAAGTTCCTTCTGTTAACAGTCTTCAATACCAGCCAGGCATTCATCTGGTGTCTGGTCAATAGACTGGTCAATAGGTCTCATCTGCTGAAGAGGTAGGAGTGGAACCAGCCGGGTTAATTGGCCTTCATTTACACAAAACCCCCTTCACATGGTGAAGTGCTATACAGTAGCAAATCGCACCCTGCGTGCAGATTTTGCAATCAGGTCCCCAGCCCTACATTTCCAGATTGATGGTAAAGTGTGAATTTTAGCTTAATTTTAACTTAAAAAAAAAAACTAAATTCACCAAAAATGATACAAAAAAAACCTTCATACTTCCAGTCTAAATATACACACGCTTAACAGACAGCATGAATGGCCTGAGCCCTGCAGGTCATCCTCCAACATGAAAAAAACAATAATGGTGAGGGCTGAAGAACATGAGTCAAAGCCTCCGTGCAGTGCATTGAAAGCGCTGCGTTTGCGTACAAACCGCACCAGGCCGCTGGCAGCTCTTAAGGAAGCGGCCCTCGCCATAGCATTGTAAAGGACCGGCCGCTAATGAAAGGGACAATACGTGGAGAATGGCTGCCGGGGATGCGGTCGGAAACCGTACTCTGCGTTTCATTCGCGCCAGACAAGGTAAGGACACACAAAAGAGCCCGGGCTGAAAGCTTCAGTGTAGCGGCCAACTAAAGGAAGGACTGGCAGCATCGCCTGCTCTTCAGTCCTGTGGCTGTAGACAGAAGGCATTGGTGGTAGGGTTATGCTTTTTTCCTGTATTTCTGGCAACTGTAATATGAGAAACGCTGTATGGTTAACTGAACGATACAGCTTTTAATTATATATATATATATATATATATATATATATATATATATATATTCCCCCTTCTCTCCAGTTTGGAACACCCAATCATAGTAATTGTAGGCACATCCCATGTCAGCTGTCATCAATTTGGGAGGGCACAATCTACTCCCCCAGAGGCATCCATCCAGCCACAGCTGCGCTTCACTCTGCAGTGTCAGAGCTGCACAGGGCTGCACAGGTGACAGGGGGCAGCACAGGGCTGCACAGGGCTGCACAGGTGACAGGGGGCAGCACAGGGCTGCACAGGGCTGCACAGGTGACAGGGGGCAGCACAGGGCTGCACAGGTGACAGGGGGCAGCACAGGGCTGCACAGGGCTGCATAGGTGACAGGGGGCAGCACAGGGCTGCACAGGTGACAGGGGGCAGCACAGGGCTGCACAGGTGACAGGGGGCAGCACAGGGCTGCACAGGGCTGCACAGGTGACAGGAGGGCAGCACAGGGCTGCACAGGTGACAGGAGGGCAGCACAGGGCTGCACAGGTGACAGGAGGGCTGCACAGGGCTGCACAGGTGACAGGGGGCAGCACAGGGCTGCACAAGTGACAGGGGGCAGCACAGGGCTGCACAGGGCTGCACAGGTGACAGGAGGGCTGCACAGGGCTGTACAGGGCTGCACAGGTGACAGGAGGGCAGCACAGGACTGCACAGGTGACAGGGGGGCAGCACAGGGCTGCACAGGTGACAGGAGGGCAGCACAGAGCTGCACAGGTGACAGGGGGGCTGCACAGGTGACAGGAAGGCTGCACAGGGCTACACAGAGCAGCACAGGTGACAGGGGGGCAGCACAGGGCTGCACAGGTGACAGGAAGGCTGCACAGGGCTACACAGGGCAGCACAGGTGACAGGGGGGCAGCACAGGGCTGCACATGTGACAGGGGGGCAGCACAGGGCTGCACAGGTGACAGGAGGGCTGCACAGAGCAGCACAAGTGACAGGAGGGCTGCACAGGGCTGCACAGGTGCCAGGAGGGCTGCACAGGGCTGCACAGGTGACAGGAGGGCTGCACAGGTGACAGGAGGGCTGCACAGGGCTGCACATGTGACAGGGGGGCAGCACAGGGCTGCACAGGGCAGCACAGGTGACAGGAGGGCAGCAAAGGGCTGCACAGGTGACAGGAGGGCTGCACAGGGCAGCACAGGTTACAGGAGGGCTGTACAGGGCTACACAGGGCAGCACAGGTGACAGGGGGGCTGCACAGGTGACAGGAGGGCAGCACAGGGCTGCACAGGTGACAGGAGGGCAGCACAGGGCTGCACAGGTGACAGGGGGGCAGCACAGGGCTGCACAGGGCAGCACAGGTGACAGGAGGGCAGCAAAGGGCTGCACAGGTGACAGGAGGGCTGCACAGGGCAGCACAGGTTACAGGAGGGCTGTACAGGGCTACACAGGGCAGCACAGGTGACAGGGGGGCTGCACAGGTGACAGGAGGGCAGCACAGGGCTGCACAGGTGGCAGGAGGGCTGCACAGGGCTGCACAGGTGACATGGGGGCAGCACAGGGCTGCACAGGGCAGCACAGGTGACAGGAGGGCAGCAAAGGGCTGCACAG
This sequence comes from Conger conger, assembly GCF_963514075.1. Classification (NCBI taxonomy): domain Eukaryota; kingdom Metazoa; phylum Chordata; class Actinopteri; order Anguilliformes; family Congridae; genus Conger; species Conger conger. The sequence continues at coordinate 10,279,427 of NC_083765.1, forward strand.
GTGACAGGAGGGCTGCACAGGGCAGCACAGGTTACAGGAGGGCTGTACAGGGCTACACAGGGCAGCACAGGTGACAGGGGGGCTGCACAGGTGACAGGAGGGCAGCACAGGGCTGCACAGGTGACAGGAGGGCAGCACAGGGCTGCACAGGTGACAGGGGGGCTGCCCAGGGCTGCACAGGTGACAGGAGGGCTGCACAGAGCAGCACAAGTGACAGGAGGGCTGCACAGGGCTGCACAGGTGACAGGAGGGCTGCACAGGGCAGCACAGGTGACAGGAGGGCAGCAAAGGGCTGCACAGGTGACAGGAGGGCTGCACAGGGCTGCACAGGTGACAGGAGGGCTGCGCAGGGCTGCACAGGTGACAGGGGGGCAGCACAGGGCTGCACAGGTGACAGGAGGGCAGCACAGGGCTGCACAGGTGACAGGGGGCAGCACAGGGCTGCACAGGTGACAGGAGGGCAGCACAGGTGACAGGAGGGCTGCACAGGGCTACACAGGTGACAGGGGGGCTGGGTAATCCCAGTCAGAGTGCAGGCTGAAGCCCTCCCATCCTGAGAGATGCTATATCCAATCACGTACCACCAGGACAAACTTAAGTCAGTTAGCAATGGCACAGGCAGGATTCAATCTGGACCTTGGAGCATCACTGCATTAAAAAACTGCAGCCTAACCTTGTAACGCAATATTCCAATGTTCTAACCTTTAACCTCTGAACTTTGAGCATAGATCTCACCAGAAACTCTATATATCTTCTGGAAAAATCAGTAAGCCTGTCACCCCAGACATATGTCACGCAAACTGTTTCCAATGTGGCATTAATAACTTAGAGCAAGTGATTTATAAATGCTCATAAACACAGCTATTATCAGGAAATCTTATCAAATAGCCAGCCTAGCGGCTTGGTGAAAATGAACAGTCATCAATCAGGATGAAGGCTGAAAAAGGCACCTTTGCACTGTCAAAATCTGTGCCCCTCTAACAAACATCGTCCATTATAGAAGGAGAGTACGCTAGCCATCGAGTCTGAGTATTGCAGAAAGTTGCTGTAGTCGCCTGTCATCAATGAAGAAAAACCAGGAGTATTCCACTTGGCTTCTTTCTGTTTGTAAAGCATGCCCTAATGTGACAGGGTTTTCTGATCGCTTAACAAGAACACATACTTTCTTCCACCATGGTGACCTTTCGGGGAAAATAACAATTCTTCCTAGCCCCAGGCTGTTTTTTTCCTCAGTCAGAAGAATGGGAATATTCAATTCCACTACAGTCAACAGGGCTTAACATGCCAGCACTGCTGTCACCAGTGACTCCCACCACTGCAGGTTTGTCCAGCTCAGCTGGATGCTTCTGCTCGAGCAGGGAAGAAATCAATCAGCCTACAATCACCCCCCCCTACATGATTCTGATCATATGGACACACAATAGGAAACACATTTTGCGTGGAGTCATGTTGTTAACAATACGAGTTAAGATTTGAATGGTCCGATAAATGTAACCCTCTGTCTCCAGTTTCCCAACTTCAGTCCACACAGTGAACCCAGTGATCACAACCCATCAAAGCTGTCAAAATTTCTTAAATTGAATTACCCTGGACATAGTCTGTGAAACAGGAATAATGCAAATACACGGCTGTAACAACTAGCAAATGTAGCCATGTTTGTAAACTTGAAAAAAGGGGTCTCTTTGTAATGTTACATTGTCACACAACATTGAGAAATAGCCTTTGATAGGAAAATCAGTCACAGGCAGAGAAAGAGACAGAGAGACAGACAGAGAAAAGGGGGAGGAGAGAGAGAGAGAGTCCTCCGTAGCGTGAAAGCTGAAAGTGCGAGAGAGAGAGAGAGGGGTACTTACCAGGCCGTTGCAGGTCGACACAGCTGCAGAAGATGTGCTGTGGTTTCGTATAAATCCTTGATAAAGGCAGTCGTGGAAAGCCGGCTCCGGTGTTTCCACGGTAATGCCGCTCTTGCCGAACGTCTGCACGGTGAAGCCGCCTGCCAGCACGTTGGCGAGCCTCAGGTCTAGGTGCATGTCTCTGCCGAAGGCGGACAGCCTGTAGTGCAGGCCGCCGTCGGCAGACAGCAGGGACCTCCTCCTCCTGCCGGCGCCCGTCACATCGTGGGAGACGTACTCCCCCCTGGAGTCCACCTCTACGGGCGTCACCAACGCGTAATCTGCAGGAGAGCCAGGCAGGAGAACTCACTCACATTCCCAGTCAGTACGTTAACTTAATCACGTGACAATTTCCATGACGATGACGTGTTGGAGGACAAGCGGCCAGAGCAACCCGTTCATTTTTGTGGTCAAACACAGGGATTAAACTAGGCCTCGGTGACATGGCAGTATCAGTTTTCATATAAAGGTTGTGTGGTTGACCTGTAACAGAAGAAAATAAAGATCTAAGTGGAGACTTCACTGCTGCTGCAACCCTCTGTGAGCCCTCTGCAGGACTAGGTTGCACCAGCTGTACTTCAGTTAATGCTCTTGGTTTAGGCATTACTAGCATAAAAGCTGTGGCAACAGAAATAGGCTAACAACGTAAATTGACTAGCTAACAATCTTGTAGCTGATACCTATCTACACCTACAATTACACAGTCACTGACTAATTTTCCGCAAAAAGCATGTCATGTCATTTTTCAGTAACACCGACACCAACTCAGTAATCAAACAGAGATTTCATTTCTGGGCAGCACTGTAGTGCAGTGGGTAGCACTGTCACCCCACAGCAAAAAGCTCCTTGGTTTAAAAACCCTCCCCTGGGGTAAGATCTTGCCTGCTTATATTGCAAATCTAGCTTGCTCTTCTTTCTGTTGGCAACCTTCAATTTTCTTATCCCTGATGGGTAATAATCTTTGGCAAATTAGAAAACGACTTGTTTCTCTCCCGATCAGCTAGATTTGAGAAACCATACTCTGCGCATCAACCATAATGAATCTGTGTTATTGCTGTATTTATATGCTTTGTCGTTGACCTGAGATTTCAAAAACAATATTTTTGGCAGAAAAATGCATCGGGTTCAATAGGCAGGTTGTCCTCCAGCATAGCAGATGAGTCAAGGTCACATGGTTTGGGAATCTCCGGCACACGTGCGTGGCAACTTTTAACTGGTATGGTATAGCCTACTTTAAATCCACATACGATGAGGGAAATTCATTAGGCTAAACATGCATTAGTTTTCGCTGTGTAGCAGTAGCAGTAGCAGTATAAGGTAGCCACACACGTGTCTCAAATAATTCGCTAGACGTTGCTGTCTGTTCTGAGTAATGCTACAGTACATTACTCAGAACATAACTCAACTGTAACGGCATACAGTGCAATAGTTTAGATGAAATCAAAGAGCGCAAACTTTCTCGCAGAATAATTGCAAATACTGACCGTTGTTATGTCCATTGTTGTCGCTGGCAAACGTGGATGTGACAGAAGACAGGGCTACAATTCCGAACATCTGTCAAAAATATCTGATTTAAGTGTCAATCAAGACACATGCAACGACAGACAACGCACATTCGAGTGTTAATTCAGCTTAAATGGAGTACACATAGAGTCTAATGAGGACCATATGCACTCTATAAGAGTTGACAACACTTATTTTATTTTTAAGGGAAGGAAATAATAATTTATTTAATGTTACAAACTAAAACTAAAAAGTTACAAACAAATCTGAAAAAGTGATAAATTCGTAAACCTGCCTTCATTACGGGGCCAAACCACAGGATGGAAAGCAACCTCAGTGAACCGTAGCAGATGGATGGGCTGGGGACGGTGAACAAGAATATCAGAGGGCAATCCATGTTTTCATGTATCTCCTCCGAAGAAAACACTATGGACTACCATTGACGCAACTTTCAGACATTTTTGTTCGTCGCTGAACCTCCACTGCTTTCTCCGTGCATGTCCCTTACGTGAAGTCCATTGAATCCATAGCTGCAAAGCGCTTTGTGAGGCGTGCCGAGTCAGGTAGCTAGCACTCAGACCGAAGTGCTGAGTTTGCTCCGCCGGGCGCAGAGCAGTGACAGTTCGCTCGTGCAGCCCAAGAACAGCAGCCCAGGCGGGGGGGAGGGGGGGAGGGGGGAGGGGGGAGCGGGTTGGGGGGTGCAAAGTGTACCAATCAGAGCGGAGCATTCTTAATCGCAGTCTCAGTCTAAACACCGCATTCTCGCATGACCCCATCTCAAGAGGAGATATTCATCAGGTTTCTTTCATTTTCATAAACACGCAATATGGTTTATTGCAATATCAGCAGCACGTACACATCGCATATACAAAAACACAACGGGAAAGGACGAACATGATGAAAACATCGAAAACCCTTCTTTCCTGAATATGTGCAGGCCACAAGAGTGCGATGGACACCTGAACTATGCTATATTTAAATGTTAGTAAGGTATGTAAAAGGTGATGCTACTTAAACGTATTTAATGGAACAGAGCAGAGACAAAGTGCTTGACAGACCGTGTTTGATGAACGGGGCCAAAACCTTTGGTGCTAATCCAAAACTGGACCTAGCTGGGGCTCAGTTTTGGTCAGTGAACTTGAGATAAATATTATTGTCCTGGGCCCAGGAATAATATAATAATATAATTTTGTTTCTCTTTAATGTTTTTTTTTCTTTCCGATTCATCAAAAAGATGTTGGTCCCAGTCATGGACCCAGACCTCATCACATTAGATTGGGATAACCACAATACCAAACAAAGATGTTTAAAAAAGGAAAAGACATCTTAACCACCTCTGGTCAGGCGTCAGGCTCAGGACCAGCAGTCAGGCTCTGTCAGTGAATGTAGGTTCCATCAGAGGGAGCTGCTCAGGCTACAGTGTTTTTGATTGCCAGATGGCATTGGTTTACCATTATTTCTCTCTCTCCCTGAGATGTGGCATGTGGTGATTAAACAGAGAGGGTCCTCTCACTACCCAGATCCACACACAGTGTTTATGGGTTAGTTTATGTACTGCATGCTTGGTCAAGGGCCCTAAAATCCCCCAGTCAAGGATTCTATTCGACCACCTTCTGGAGTTGTTTGTTTCTCAAGTTGTTTGTTTCTGCATCCAGAGCAAAAAGCAAGATGTCAGCATCTTGCAGATAATCGTACCGTAGCCTGTGTGGACCACTGGAGTTTAGTGCATTTTTCACATCTCAGATGGTGCAAGATAAGGCACATATTAATGTTCAGTTATTATACTGAATACTGTATGCCGTGTTGGTAAAATGAAAAGGATGCACTGTTCTCTGTTTCTGTGAATGGCATTTCTGGAGATAAGGCTTTGGTGCGGTTATATTTATTATGTTACTGCTGTATGCTACAGTCATCACACATGTCATACCTTTGCACAATAAACTGCAATATAATCTTGTTTATCGTGAAGGATCTAATACTGTACATTAAAGGTGCAATAGGTCATTTCCGACTTCAAGTGAGGAAATGCAGTCACAAACACGCTCAAACCACAACACTGTTTATCCCTCCCCCTTCTCTGTGAACGTGCTGACGTTGAAACGCCATTGGCTATGGCAATTAGAACCAATTTTCAACCAATGAGCTTGAATTATTGCACAGCTATACAATGTTTTGGTACAGAGTGCCAGCCCGTCAACTGCATAATTTCAAACCCGGATTTAAAGACTATAAACACAGGCAGAAGGTGAGTCAACATGTCAGTGAGCCTTTTTCAATGATAGGAAGGGATTTACAATGGTCTTGTAAGATTGTTTTAACACAAAAATCTTACCTATTGTACCTTTAGGCACACCTAATTTTTTTCCTGAACAGTGCGTATACATATTTACCCCTTTTAAAATCTTACACTTTTATACAACAGAGAATTTATTTTTTTATTTGGTTCTTTTCTAATGTTCCCTTGGACACTCTCTGAATTTAGTTAATTAAATCCAGTAAAGTGAACACCGAGTAGAGGAGGTATAGAATACAGGTTTATTACATTTACGAAGTCCAACAAAGTCATCCTGCTTTGTTTATTTGTTCACTCAATTAAATTAGTTTAAATGAAGTCATGCCTTTGAGAGGCAGTAGTTTACAATGATAGTTGTTTCCTCTCTCTTTTCTCATTATGTGTGCTCCTGCTACTCTTGTGGTGGTTTTGCATGAGATAACTTTTCTAGGTTTTGGTCACTGCACCCTGTTATATGTCAGTTATTCTGGTGATTTGTAACTTTGTCGGTTGTTGAATCTGTAGGTTTCTACTGGGGCTGGTGTTTGTAATTACATGGATAGGGTTATCATTTTTAGGAACAGTAATTGATAGTTGGGTGTCAGGCCTCGAAACATGCCTGGTGACAACCGCAGTCTAAACTGAGGCAATTTAGCGTGTGCAAACGCTGAGTAATCTAAACAATCAGCATACTGTACCATTCACATGTTCCCTCGTACTGGGGAAGACCCCATTGAGACATAGTGCACAAAGTTACCAAGACAACAGAGGCCAACAATCAAGATGGTCATAAGAAAAAAGCGTGTAACTAGCTGCGCTCCTCCCTGCAATTTTGGGCAGTCTGTGTATACTTATCTCAGCAAGCACTCAGTTGACATCAGACATATGTAAAACTCCCTGGACAAGGTTGGCTTAACACACAGCTGGCAAACAGAACTAAATTATTGGTTGCCATTGAAGCAGTGATATGTACAGTATGCCATTCACTTAGGTTATATTGAGCAGGAACTGGCTGTGATTCATGTAAACTGTGCCAGCAGTGAATCTTTCAATCTTACCAACAGCTAACCTATGGAGAGAACGATGCGTTCAAAATGTTAAGGAGTCTTTTCTTCCAACACAATAGCAAATCATTCTTTCATTTCAAAATAAGAATAAACAGCCCTTTCATTAGAGTTAGTTTTGATTTATGTTTTTTGTCAAAGTACTGAAGACCTTGCAAGCCTCAAGGCCAAAATGAATTAGGATGTTTGTGCTGAAAGATCACATCAAAGATTCAAAATTGTAAAAACAAAGTGTGTTGTGACTGTAGAATGATCAAATTGATTGGCATATAATTATTTGCTTGAGAGTTCTTTTATTGTCTTTATTTGTTATTTATTTTTATTCATAAATTATCAATATCTTGGACTATGAATGGATATACTTTTCAAAGTAACTTTAGATTTTAAGGGGTGGGCTCCTATGTTTCTTTAAGGGTTGTGTTTAAACGATGTCAACATGTTATTATATAAAGTCAAACACAGAGGGAGGCCAGAGCCCATATCTAAGGCATTTATTTGCAGTAACCAAATCCTGAGTTCTTTTTTTTTAAAGCAGACCAAAGTTAGCAGCTTTCTAAACTAATTTTTAGCCGATCATAAGAAGCACATGATTTCCAAGAATTTATTGGACTTGTTATTCACTTAAGGGGTTTGTTTACAATTATGCTTAAGAGGCATAATCATTTACTTGTCCACAATGTTGACATTTTTGCAACCGATAAATCAAAACCAAAGATCCTACATGTGCTCTGGCAACACTCAAGAAGTAATGAACAGCAGTGTATTTTCACAAGTCCACGGGTGTAGATTTGCCAGGATGATTCATATACTGACCGTGACATTTTAAGTGGCTGCAATAAAAGGCAGGTCATATAAGAACATGGGAACATAAGAATGCTTGGTGTGAGAACAGTCCCTTCAGTCGCACCGGTCTGCTCAGTTTGCGGACCATCTCGGGACTGTCTGGTGCTGCGTCACCTGAACTTGAGTGTCACACCCCGTAATGATCACCCTGTACTCTAGAGGCCGACCTCCCTATTGGGGAGGTGGGATTGTAACTGCACAGCATTACAGCTATATGTGTGGAGCGTGTTTGGCAAAAAGTACATCTCATCTAACTGACTTGACGTTGAAAGTGTGGCTGTCAGATTAAGACCCAGCTACAGAAGGAGAGAACAGAACAGAGCTGGCTGACTTGTTGCAATTTCTGGTGGGACTTCCCCATGCCTTTTGATTTGTAGAACACAGGCTAAGGGACACTAAAACTTAATGGGTTCTTTCAGATGTCATGACAGTGGAAGATTGATTTGATTCTTTGATGCCCCCCCCCCCCCCTCCATTTTGCATCTTATTTTTCATGCATGATTAGTTTAAATTTGTGTAAACAGATATGCTGTGTATGACGATGTTTTTCTGTAGAATGTAACATTATATGGTCTGTCACATTGTGAACACATTCCAGATCAGCCAAATAAGATGCAATGTAATGTAAAAGCTCTTGAAGGAATTAGCGCTCGCTAAATCCTTCAAGAGCTTTTACATTACATTGCATCTTATTTGGCTGATGCTTTTATCCAAAGCGTCTCACAGTTGATTAGACTAAGCAGGAGACAATCCTCCCCTGGAGCAATGCAGGGTTAAGGGCCTTGCTCAAGGGCCCAGCTGCTGTGCGGATTTTATCGTGGCTACACCGGGGATCGAAACAGCGACCTTGCGGGCCCCAGTTGCTACAGGCTGCCTCTGATGGCTTAAGGCTTACAGGCTTACAGCACAAAGCATGTCCAAGTTAATGGTACCGAATGTAGCCAATGAATAAGCAAAAATCAAGCAGCAGAGGTGAATGCAGGATTTAAATGGCGACAGTGTAGATTACCTTCTCAATGCATCCGAGCCCTGGGCTCCGTAATCACCGTGTAAATGATGAGATTAGAAGTCACCTGGCTGCGTTTCAGACCATCTGGGAATACTCTGAGAGGGGTGGAGGACGCTGGCTTTCCGGTGTGAAGCAGTGGGTGAGGAGGCCCCCCGAGGCTCTGGTGCCTGCCACCTGTCACATCTGGTGCACCTGGCATGGAGCCACACCTCTGCAGCGCCACCTGCCTAGATTAAGATGCACTACAGCCTACCATACATCCACTACACCCTACCATACATGTACTACACCCTACCATACATCCACTACACCCTACCATACATGCACTACACCCTACCATACATGTACTACACCCTACCATACATCCACTACACCCTACCATACATGTACTACACCCTACCATACATCCACTACACCCTACCATACATGCACTACACCCTACCATACATGCACTACACCCTACCATACATGTACTACACCCTACCATACATCCACTACACCCTACCATACATCCACTACACCCTACCATACATGTACTACACCCTACCATACATCCACTACACCCTACCATACATGCACTACACCCTACCATACATGTACTACACCCTACCATACATCCACTACACCCTACCATACATGTACTACACCCTACCATACATCCACTACACCCTACCATACATGTACTACACCCTACCATACATGTACTACACCCTACCATACATGTACTACATCCTACCATACATCCACTACACCCTACCATACATGTACTACACCCTACCATACATCCACTACACCCTACCATACATGTACTACACCCTACCATACATGTACTACAGCCTACCATACATCCACTACACCCTACCATACATGTACTACACCCTACCATACATGTACTACACCATACCATACATCCACTACACCCTACCATACATGTACTACACCCTACCATACATCCACTACACCCTACCATACATGTACTACACCCTACCATACATCCACTACACCCTACCATACATGTACTACACCCTACCATACATCCACTACACCCTACCATACATGTACTACACCCTACCATACATCCACTACACCCTACCATACATGTACTACACCCTACCATACATCCACTACACCCTACCATACATGTACTACACCCTACCATACATGCACTACACCCTACCATACATGAACTACACCCTACCATACATGCACTACACCCTACCATACATGTACTACACCCTACCATACGTGTACTACACCCTACCATACATGCACTACAGCCTACCATACATGCAGTACACCCTACCATACATGCACTACACCCTACCATACATGCGCTAAACCCTACCATACATGCACTACACCCTACCATACATGTACTACACCCTACCATACGTGTACTACACCCTACCATACATGCACTACACCCTACCATACGTGTACTACACCCTACCATACATCCACTACACCCTACCATACATGTACTACACCCTACCATACATCCACTACACCCTACCATACATGCACTACACCCTACCATACATGCACTACACCCTACCATACATGTACTACACCCTACCATACATCCACTACACCCTACCATACATCCACTACACCCTACCATACATGTACTACACCCTACCATACATCCACTACACCCTACCATACATGCACTACACCCTACCATACATGCACTACACCCTACCTTACATGTACTACACCCTACCATACATGTACTACACCCTACCATATATGCGCTACTCCCTTACAGACTCATCACTGCCAGTTCGCAGAGATGTACTGTACATAAACACTTTCATTTTATTTTTCTATTCCCGTTTAACACATAAACATTCACTGTCAAACACATATGAATGGACACACACACACACACACACACACACACACACCTCCTCTCTCACATGTGTGCCTTTATTTCCACTGTCTTGTACTTCTTTTGTCTTGCTCTGTATCACACACACACACACATTCATAAAAGCAAACATGTACTGTATGTATGCTCAGATGCACATACACACATTCGAACACACCATATTCACTTTTCACTGCCTTTTTTTGTAGCATCTAAGATATTATTTTTTTTACAAGAATGCGCATTTGATCCTTGCAGGTTTGTTTTGATGACTGACCCCAGTGCCAGAGCCAGGCATTGTGCGGATGACAATGGAAGCGTCTGATGGTCAAGTCCCCTTTCTGCCTCAGTACGCTGGCTGAGCCTTTAACCACCAAAGCACGCTGACCCAGGCCTTACTCACCAGGTCACAATTTCAGCTAGGTCACCACCATTTTATATTCACTCCTGTAGCTTCTGTCAAATGAGGGGTTTGTCATATGCCAAACAATGGGCTTACCAAAATAAACAGTGTGAAACATTAAGAAGAAAGAGAGTACTTGTGAGCTCAGTCATTGCAATGGGGCTGGTAGAACGGGGAAGACCTCAACATTTGATGACCAAAGAGTGATGGCAAGAGCAAAGTGTTGGGGCAAAAAAGGAATTGCCCAAGAACCAAATCACCCCTCTCATCTGGTGGGGGTGCTATAGATGGCGGCCACAGGTGCTCACTTGTCTTCATTGAAAATGTAACTGCTGATAGCAGAAGCAGAATGAATTCTGAAGCGTACAGAAGTATCGTATCTGCTCAAGTTCACTCAAATACCTCCAAGCCCATTGGACAGCACTTCATCCCAAGGCAAATAACCACAAACATAAGCCAGTGTTCTCTTTCTTCTTAATGATATTCCAAACAGGTTGTTTCAGTCCACATATTGATGTTTTTTAAGTTTTTCACGTCTCTGACTGTTTTTTTCCCCAGCCTCATAATGGCTTCCTTGAGTGGCATTGGCACAACTCTCATGTTGATACACACAATAACCAAAGGCAATCAAAACAAAAGCACAATAACCAAAGGCAATCAAAAGCCTCAAATCAAGCTGAGAAAGCTTTCTTATTTTCCATAGCCGTACAATTACTTTTTGTCCCCAATATAGATGTCAATTGTCTCAAATTAAAGTTGACAGTGTGCACTTTGACCTCACATATTCATTGTTTCATTTCAAATCCAATGTGCTGGCGTATAGAGCCAAAAGAACAGAAATTGTCCCACTGTCCAAATACTTATGGACTTCACTGTAGTATAAACAAGCAAAGAGCTAGAGAAGATCCCACTATATGAAACTGTATGAATTAATATTAAGAAAAACAACTGCCTGAACTTTGTGCCAGACATTGAGCATCATGAAAGGAGTGTTTCACAGAGACAGTATTCTGAAAAACCATAACAAACGGAGGCGGTTTGGATGGAGTTGGCCAGAGCGCATCACACGATTCCCCGACGGTATTCACGGAAGCGCAAAAATATGCGGCCGGAATGCGGCCTTGAACTTGGCCCGCGCGTTGCCCATCTGTCGGCCGAACAGCAGCTTTTTTTCCCTAGAATTTATTTCCTTGAGTTACACATACGGCTGACCTCAGGGCCACGGCGCGGCCCTGCGCGGCCGTGACTTCACCCTCTGGGTGCGGGAGGGAAGCGCGGGGCAGCCGCCTTTCATGGTCCGGGGGAACAACGCGAGGGTCTGCTGGGCGTGAGCTTATTTTAGCTCTCCGGCTATTTGGAATATTTCGCACAGGGACGCGAAGGCCCGTGTGGCGCCTTGTCATGTTCACACGCTGATGCTCTCTCTGATTTGGTTGTCAGCGTTTGATCGGTCACTTCTCTTCATCTCTCTCTCTCTCTCTCTCTATATATATATATATATATTAGTTTTTTTCTTCCTCCCTGCTTGTCTTCTGCGGAGTTCAGGCCTGGTTTGTACTCAATTCCTCTTCTGTTACTCTGTAAAGCATCTTTGTAACAGTTCTCTGTAAAAAGCACTTCATGAATTCAAATGATTGATGCTGCATACTCACTCAAATAATGGTTTCTATACTGCAACTGCTACGGTTTCTCTCAAATTATATATATATATTTTTTGTTGTTTTGATGATCGTGTGTAAAGAAATCAGAATATAATGTAATCTGGTCCACTTATCCTTTCAGTGCTTTTTGCCCCGGGCAATTATTTAATCCATTGTTTAATCCACATTATGTATGGTCTGGTGGTGGAGCTCAGCCCTGCATCTCCAAATCTGCGCATCTCACAGATTCGCATAACGCTAATCAGGCCAACGGGGCATCAAAAGAGCGACCACACAGCCCCTCACCCGGTTCTGTAATAGCTGCTCACATCACCCCAGTTTCTCCAATTGCAGAGACGGGAACGTGGTCCTGATTCTGTACAGTCCAGGGGAAGCCTTTGAAGTTTGAACCAGACTAAGGAACTGCAGGAACCGAACCTGTCTGGCGCGGTGTGATTAGTCAGTGTGACCTGGCACCCCAGCTGCATCTCACTGCCCAGGTAGACACGACAGCAGGAAGTAAGGGTAAAGGTCCTCCGGAATAGAAATATTGTGGGCTCTTTCAGGAGTGCCGTGGGGGGGGGTGTTTTAGTGGTTAGGATGATTCTGGGCCCTGACTGACAGGAGTCCTCAAAGGGAAGGGAATTGTGCAGGGAAGGGATGGCCTGTGTGAGATATTTTCTCGGCTGTGCCACTGGTTACTTTATATCATTTCATGGCACATCTGGCTGTTTGCTGTCTGTTTCCTGTGGGGCTGAGAAGACTACAGCTTGCCCACGGCTGCCTTACAGCTGGTAACAGCGCTAGTCCTGCTGTCTCTGTCTTTGTTGTCCTTTCCAATTCATGGAAAAATAGCCAAAACCTGAACCATGGTAAGTAAGCTGGGTAATTTCATTCTGGTTAGCTCACTCCATCCGCTTCAAGGGTCGACGGGCTGTGCAGTCACAGACGCCCTTCAGCACGCCACTGTAGTAGAAAGCTGTTATTTTCAGCATTGTGTGGCCTTTCTGTTGGCTTGAAAAAGTCCATTTTCTTTTGACCTCTCTCGTTAACATGGTGTTTTCACCAGCAGAACTGCCACTCACTGATTTCTTTTGGTTACCATCCCATTCTCTGTAAACTCTAAAGACTGCAATGCGTGGACATCCCAGCAGGGTGGCTGTTTCTAAGATGCTGGAGCCACCTCATCTGACACCAACAATCACACCACGGTCAAAGTTGCTTACTGTAGATCATGTGCCTTGATATTTGCATTCATGACTAGGTGTCCCAAATGAAGGGGCAATTACTACATATGTATATATATGTATAAAATGGTAACATGATAATTTATGGTAATAAATGGTAGCACTTCAGTAACACATATGCTCTTGGATGATGTTCAGGTTATTGCAAGTTACAATTGTAATTTTTCTTTTACCATTTTGTTACCCTTTTACCCTGAGCCATGAAGCACAATTGCAGAAATGACAGTGAATAAAATCCTTTCAATGTAAAACAAATCTTTATTGTATATTTGTTCTATTTGGATTCACATTCTAAAACTAATGAAATATGTTTTGTTCAGCCTCTTCCACTGTCCCCGTGTCTCATAAGAGACTTCAGTGTGGTATTTCCAGATTATTCCACTGCAGAAAGCTCCTTTATAAGAGGAGCCACCATGCTGTGGTATGTGGATGTGGTATGTGAATTCTTTGAACATCATTTCTATGCAGCGTGCCGTGAGTCTGTTTTGCAGATCACAGGGATTGATTAAAAGCCTGGCATTTTCTGAAAACAGTTGGAGCGTTTTGTATTATTGGAGGTGCTGTGAGTTTATAGGTTATGAAAGATCACCTCATTCTGTTTCCTGTCTCAGCTCCTCTGGTGGAAATGCGGGTTGAAGGACAGACCATGTCCTCATCCCTGAAACTCTGTCATCACAGACTGCGCATGCCGGTGTTGTTTTCTCTCAGCACCTGTGGATTGAGCCTGCTGGTCAGGCCGAATGTTCGTCTGCACGTATATACAGCACACTCAGATGAGCGGGAGGAGGCATGTTTGAGGCCGTTACTATGGCTACCCTGGGCTCCCTCCTGCCCCAGTGAGAGACTGATGTTTTTTTTGGGGGGAAACAAATGTTTCATTTGTGCCAGGACCATAATCAATCTATGGTTAGAGTTAGATCGGCCCATGTTTTAAATCAGTGGTTCCCAAATTCAGGGGCCTGGGGACACATTGTGTTTTCTGGTTTATATTACAACCTTGTGGTGATGATGATCAAGTCTCTTGATCATTTATGGTTGTTGAAAACATGTGTCTAAGTTCTTTTATATATTTTATTCTTCAACTTAATTGATCTGACTGATTAAATGTCCTGGAATGTGAGGACATTGTGGAATAAGAAGCGCACTTCTTTTCTTCATAGTGTGCATAGCTGTTTGTGATGTAATGTAGCCTTAATATCGCCAAAATGTCTAATTAACAAAAAGCAACTTCAGAGATTGCAATTTATTAGTGTCTATATTTGGGGAGGAGGTTGGGGCATTAAACATATGTTGATCTATTTATGAACTGACCTGTGCAACCTGAGAAAAGGGGAGAGAGAGAGAAAAGGAGAGAGAGAGGGGGGAAGAGACAGAGAGAAAAGGAGAGAGAGGGAGTGAGAGAGAGGGGGAAAGAGACAGAGAGAAGGAGAGAGAGAGGGAGAGAGAGAGGGAAAGAGAGAAAGATAGAGAGAGATCATTTACTGTAAATGTATGACATGCTGTTGCCTGCAGGGTCTTCTCGTGTCTCGATCGATTGTTCCGGCTTTGGCTGACCGCTAGAAAATTGGCCCCCTGCAGGTGTAAATCCTCCACACCCTTTCTGCTCACTTCCCTTTTTTTTAAGTTTTCAGTACTTCACATGAATCTCGTCAAATGAAATCCCTTTAAAAGAAAGCGGCACAAGCTCTTCTGCATACAGCAAATGGCTGAGTACAATGTGGTTTTGGTTTTTGAGAAATCCCAAAAAATAAGTGTGCAGAAATTTAGTTTGAACTATTTTTTATTTTGGAATTTTGGAATTTAAAGGAAAACCTTGCAGACCTACATATATTAACTCCACATTTTACCAGTGCATGCTATCCATAGCAATAAAGAATGGTTGTCCTATTTTCCTTCAGGTGACTCAAAATCAGTTTCATCATTTCTATATTTGTGGAGAATAATAAGATAAAGGGCTACTATCTTTTATTCTATATAAGTATATCCACATCTCTCAGTATACACTGTATTGCTATTTTTTATGTTTAATTATGATTTTCCTGCGTTGCACTTTGAGCTGCCCTGTGTATGACAGGTGTTATAGAAATGAATAAAGTTTGAGTTAGCTTTAAGAAAGTGATACATGCAATTAGAAATGATAGGGCCAGTGTTGTCACATTAAACAATGAAGTTGAAAATGTACCATTTTAGTTGATAAAGCAGCAATTATGCTGCCACTCAGTACTCTAATATGAGAAAGACAGCAATCATTTTCAGAAACTCTGCAAGTGGTGGCACGTAGTGTGGCGGTTAGAGCATTGTAGGCTGGGTATGACCTTTCCAGGCCTATTCATCCATCCCGAAATCGGAACAAAAAACTCTTAAGTGTACGCACTGTATCCGAGTCATTTACTGAAGGGGGTACGGTCCCTCCGCCCCCTCTGCCCTGAGCCCTGCTCCAGCTTTTTCAGCAGTCTGTCAATGACTCTTTCATGGCATAAGAGGCTCCTTGCCCTCGGAAAACATCAGCTGAATGGATAAAAGACAAAAAAAGAAGAGGGACCGTAATAGCATGAAAACCTTCAGAGGAAATCCTCGCAGAGCGACAGCCTCGAGCCGCGCACATCTTGAAAGGGAAAAAAAGCGCCGCTTCAAAGAATGACACTGCGGGATTAACTGTTTGACGAACGGCATTTTAAACAAACAGAAGCCAGGCAACGGTGTCTCAGCCATTATCCAATTAGGCAACAGTAAACACACAGTGGGAGGGCGATTCTTTTCCCCGACAAAAGGCGACCGCTCCTCGCACCGTTTTGAACAACAGGATGTCACGGCTCCCGTCTAAAGGTTGACGCCTTTCCACCAGAACTCACCTGGGAGAGCTTAGAAGAATACAGTTAGGAAAGGAAAGGCAATTTGCGGGGGATTACGGAAATTCATTTGGATCTGTGCCTTCTGAGCGGATGAGCGCGGCTTAGGTGTTGCTGAGTGGAGGGAAGCCGTCACCCAGAGGCTCAAATAGGAATAAGGACATCAGATGTGCTTGGGTGGCAATGTGGTATAGTGCTTAAAGAGGGCTAGGTACCCAGGGGGAACGTTGACATTGTGACCTATGGCAAGGTACTTAATATAAAGTTCTCTGAGTGAATTCCAATCCTCCAATCACTGATAATTAGGATTACTGCACCGTACGCACTGTGGGCGAACGGAGAGCAGAAGACGAATACATTACATTACATTATTGGCATTTGGCAGACGCTCTTATCCAGAGCGACTTACAGTTGATTAGACTAAGCAGGAGACAATCCTCCCCTGGAGCAATGCAGGGTTAAGGGCCTTGCTCAAGGGCCCAACGGCTGTGCGGATCTTATTGTGATTAGAACCACCAACCTTGGGTGTCCCAGTTATTTACCTTAACCACTACGCTACAGGCCGCCCCAATAAGTCCAAAAGAGTAAGTCTAATGCCTAATAAAGAGATCACAGGGTGTGTATACAGCACACTCTGTGTTCCAGTCATAACAGCTCAGATTTCCGGGTGGTCCAGATCTGTTTGGATTCTGAAGGCTTGCGGCTGCTACTGTAGCCCGTTCCCTGAGTTTATGGTGGATGTCGGGCCGCCTGCAGCTATGCGCTGCTGAGTCTCATCTGAAGTGATTACGAGGAGGTGAGCCCACTGCAGCAGGGTCCAATTGTATGCCCTCTCTGGCCACAGAAGGGACTGCTGTCATTGTGATTGGGACGCAGGAGGTCCTGGAGAAAGTGGGGCTTAATGGTGTTTCATTTCAACGGCTTTGCAAGGAAAACCCTGGGGGTTATACATACTAAAGCGTCACCATAGACCTACCCACCTGTTGTAAGTGCTCCCATTGTTATCATTGCATTGTAAGTTATACAGTTGACTTTTGTGGCATTTTTAGAGGCAGCTGGTGGGAAAGTCAGTTTTACTCATATATCCTGGCTGGTGACAAAGTTTCACAATGCATCTCAGATATCCACGTATATACAATAACACTGTACACAATGTGTATGCGTTACAAAAGCCATCATGAAGCTTTACTGTGCCCTCATTAAAGAGCATGGCATCTTCATAAATCATCTATAAATGTGTGATTTATGGCATTTTGGGGGATGTAAAATGTTGTTATTTTATACTTTAGAGTATTATTTCACGTGTGCTTTGTCGAGCTTCACAAAAGATTGATTTTAATTATGAAGCATTCACAAGCTTCTCATGTCATGTTAATGACAGTGTTATAGAGTCAGAGCTCCTTTTGGAAAGGCTGCGGTACACCAGCAGTCCTGAATGATTTTGAAAATGGGGGGAAAAAGTAGGTCAAGTGGGGATGTTCCGAATGAAGAGAAAGAATTGTTTTTCTTTAATCCGTGGGAAGGATTCCGCAGGTCTGTGTATTTCACAAAAGATTTACATTCCCAAATCAGAAAAAGCCACTTTTATTTGGGAAGACACAAATACTGAGACAGATGCAATGATTAAACAAATCATCAAGGCCTCTCTGCCTGCTCGGTCCACTGTACATAACCAAGCACAATCACGCTGACTCAGCCAGAACACATCCTGTGAGTTCACACAGCGCGGGCCTGCAGAGCTGCACGCCGAAGCGCTTGTGTTTGAGGAAGAAACAGAAAGAAAGAAAGAAAGAAAGAAAGAGAAAATACTAACAGGCAAAACATGTGGGCTGGACTTGGAAACTTGGTTTTGATATGGTGGGGCGGCACGGATGGGGTGCAGTGAGTAGCACTGCCGCCTCACAGCAAGGAGGTCCTGGGTTCGAATCCCGGTCGGCTGGGCCCTCTCTGTGCGGAGTTTGCATGTTCTCCCCGTGTTCGTGTGTCTGGGTTTCCTCCGGGTACTCCGGTTTCCTCCCACAGTCCAAAGACATGCAGGTTAGGCTGATTGGAGAATCTAAATTGCCCGTGGGTATGAGTGTGTGAGTGAATGGTGTGTGTGCCCTGCGATGGACTGGCAACCTGTCCATGGTGTATTCCTGCCTTTCGCCCAATGTATGCTGGGATAGGCTCCAGCCCCCCTGCGACCCTGTTCAGGATAAGCGGGTTAAGATAATGGATGGATGGATGGATGGGGTTTTGATATGGGACTAATGCACAAGCTACAGGTGGCTGCTGGCCTTAAACCAGGAGCAGCGTGGCTGCTGCCACTGCTGGGCCCATCCATCATTCAGCATTAACCAAAGAGTCACAATTTTAACAAAGTGCAATCCCCGGCTAGCAGCAGTATACACTTTCCTTCCTGTGAAGCAAAACTTCTTCCAAGATTTATTTTCTTCGAGGACATGGGTAATATCCATCCCACATTAACTGACAGCCTGCTTTTGGCTGCAGTGGAACGGATATTGATGCTTTTGCCAAATTATAACATAACATTCTAAACAGTTTCTAAAGCATTCTAAAAGTCCCTGGTTTTTAATGTTTCATTGTTTTCATGGCAGAACACCAGTGGCCTAAATCGCTAATCTCTCTCTCTCTGGTGCTCTCCCACTAATCCTAGATCAATATAGAGACACTCTCAATGAAAACTCTTTTATCACCTGAAGTAAACACAAGTAGAGGAACCAAATGACAGCAAACTGTTCCCTAGATATTAAATGTAGGAGAATTACTTCCAAGAATAAAATACATTTCGTAGCTTTGCCAAGAATGATATTATACAACAAAAACTACTTTTAGGGCAACCTGAGAACTGTTTTGAGAATACTAACGTCTATTCATTGAATAAGATGAGTACTGATTTTAGATCAGCTGGTGGAGAGTAAAGAACAGATGCAATGCAAAGAAACAAGAAAGAAAGAGTGAGAGAGAGTGAGAGAGCAAGAGAAAGCAAGACAGTGAGAGAGAGAGAGAGAGAGAGAGAGAGAGAGAGAGAGAGAGAGAGAGAGAGAGAAATATACTTCATAAGCAAAGCACTTCCATACCTGGAGGGAGCTCTGGACTTTTCACTGTAATGGAGAAATGTGACTACAGCATGTGACCAGCATTAGGGGACATTGGGAAAAGACATCTCCTCCCTCTTAAAAGTGAGGTGGCACAGTGGCACTGCACGCCCAGAGTAATGCCTACATTGTTGGCATGGCCACAATACATGCCATGTGATATTCTGGATGTCCACAGGAAGGTACCATGCTGTCTGTCTCCAAAATCAGGCCAATGTCCTGCTCCCCTCTTCTGCAAGTGTAAGAAGATGTGTTAATTAGGCAAATTCACTGCTGGACGAATGCCAAAATAATTGCGATTAATTAAAGCTATATACTACTGCACCTGAAATTTGCTTGTGAATACCATACATTATTTTTGTACTTTATTATGATAATTTTGTCTTAATCCTTTTAAAATGACAAGACTGGATACAGGTTCAAAAGGTTCCTTAAATGAAAGGCTATAACCTGAAACCCTTGACATAAAATTCAAAGCTCCACCAAAATTCCAGGTACATTTTTTTGAAAGTAGTGTTTCATAATAACAATCTTCAAGCACCTGCCTGGGTGGCAGAGCTTGGGAAACGCAATCTAGCTCTGCTTTAAAACAGAGTGTTCATTACCAACCTCCAAAGTCATGTGCTTGTGGCCAGGAATGTAACATAGGATTACTCTATTTCCCATGAAGCACTGAGAGGTTGTTTGTGAAACCAGTGGCAGGGATTGATGCTGAAAATAGGAATGCATGAAATCAACTCTGTGCACTTACTAGCTAAGAAAAATTGTAATCACCTTATTTAAATGAGAAAATAATAATAATAATGCATGTATATATATATATATATATATATATATATATATATATATATATATGATATAAAGCCATTGTTTTTTGTTCTCATTTTTATTTGCGGTACTTGGGTAATGTCACTATTTTTATCGAATGACAAAATTGACAGAAAAGTCGGCAGGATTCAAAGCAGACCAACAGCTGAGATTAACTTATTCATACCTACCTGCACCACTGTTAGTTCAGGAAGATAACTTTAATTGCAAGATCCTGCTGTTGACAGAGAATTAAACATCTAATGAGAAATGCTGTGCAAGAGATATCATATTTCATAGGACCTGCATGGTGCAAATGACACAAAAGAAGCTATTAAAGCTATCGTCAGATCTTTGCTTTTCTTTCAGCATTCAATGCGGCCATAGACAGCCGCAGAAGGAAAGCACACTTTAATTTCCTGACTGCGTGTGAGTTCCACACTGACACCGCCGAACAAGGCCACAGCATCAGCCCCGTAATCAAAGACGGTTTGCGGAGGGCTCATCCCAGTTCCTCTGCCTCACCAAGCCGAGACACGTCCTCCTCTTACAATAGCTGCCTTCATGTTGTCCTTTTTATCCCAGCGAGGGTGTGTGTGCTTCAGGGCATTAATTACATTATGATTAAAAGCATCAAAATCTACAGTCCGCCAAAAAAACACAGAGTGATACCTGCGCAGTGTCTGGGGCCCGGTTTCCCTTTCTTCGGCTCCTCTCGCGGGACACATCCTGTCTGCTGGCTCTCAGGGTGGGAACGCAGAGAGAAAGGGGGGTTTCCCCCACTGCAGCAGGGACCTGTGACATCGTCCTCCGGGCTGTCAATCATGCCGTTTTATGAATGAACAATCCACTATGAAGGGTCAGGCTGTTATCATGAGGGGGGGTGACCTGTAAAACAGAAGCACATCTGTCCGGGTATTTCTTGTAATTTAAACAAAAATCGTCTTGGAACAATTATCTGTCACAGTGTGTATGTAAAAGAAAAAAGAAAAAACAAAGGCCATAAAAGTTTATTTTTCAATCTGCATGTTCTAGAAATAGAACTACACAAACAGTACACTTGAATAATATGATTTGATCTCCTCCATTTCAGAGCAGGAGATGTCTTGTGCAGTGGTTTGTTGAATTTGTACAGGCAGTAATCCCCAAAAAATCAACTTCCCAAAAGAATCTTACATGAGTCATATCTCATTACCCAGCAGACTTTTCACATATAAATCAAATGGTTTTGAATCCAAATAGAACCAAATCTCTGCTTTCAGTCCTTCATTAAAATGCCATAGGCAATTTGCTGTATGACAGTACCGCTGTCTCCCGCTGTATAAGACATACAGTAAATGTAATAATGATGAAGTGAAAGGTCTCCTTCACAGTGAGCTCATATATCACTAGTAATTAAATCTCCATAATATTGTGGGCGGCATCGCATTAGTGTTAACGGTGCATTCGTTCCCTGGTGCGTGCAGTCCCGACGATTGGCTTTGACTGAGCGGTCGAAAGGACCGTATGATTTGGTCCCGTTCATTTGTGCTAAAGATCTGACCTTATTAATGGAAATCTGAAGTTTCCATTATTCAGCCATTTTGTCAGCCCATAGACATGTGACAATTTTATTCCTAACCACCATGGGTGATGAATGTATGAACACAATTTGGTCCATTCAATGTGGCCACACTCTCCTTGTTCTGCTTTTTAAAAAAATATTTAAATTGAAGGTGTTACAGCTGAGGTGCCGATGTGTGAACTTTTTTGTTCACATGCAGTAAATGACCCGAAAACATATACATCACTCTCCAAAGACCACCACTCGAAGTTAAGGACAGTAGCGTAGTGTAGTGGTTAAGGTAAAATGACTGGGACAGGCAAGGTTGGTGGTTTGAATCCCAGTGTAGCCACAATAAGATCCGCACAGCCGTTGGGCTCTTGAGCAAGGCCCTTAACCCTGCATTGCTCCAGGGTAGGATTGTCTCCTGCTTAGTCTAATCAACTGTACGTCGCTCTGGATAAGAGCGTCTGCCAAATGCCAATAATGTAATGAAATGTAATGTAAAAAATCAAATGCAGGTACCTTGGATAAGGGCCATGTTTCAGCAGCAAGCCAGTGTCACGAGCTAACTCCATACTGACCAAGCAGAACATTTTATGTCAAAGGTGAGATTAGGAAATGTCTTTGAGGTTTTCTGTTAGAAAACATTTGATCAAAACTGTGCTTCCACCCACTATCCAATATCTGTTCAGCTATGACTCATACCCATTTCTTCACTGAATTAGCCACCCATTTGAAATTGCAACCATGAACAGCGATAATAATTATCTTCTCTGAAAGTCATAATTCCAGTCATGTGGTACAATGCTTTCATATAATTTATGACAAATTATTTAAATTAGTATATGGAAAAGTACATCTGTTGAACCCACAACATTTTCCACATTCTTTATCAAGATGAGTATTTATTAAACTGGTACTGTATGTATTAAAGCCGTCATTGGGCCTGACAGCATCCATGCAATGGTCATTTCAGGTACAGCAATGGTTCCTGTATGTACATGAATGATGAGAACCTATTCATTTGACTTACTATGTCTGTCAACAAAGAGAGAGGTGGGTTTCTTTTTTTTAAATATCATTACGATTTAGCAACAAAAACTTTTATGAGCTGATATTTGTTTGATTCTTCTTGGTTTTGCTTTAGCATTTTATAAATATATAAAAATGTGTCCATTCCTCTTGGAGCGTGTGATTTCCTTGTCAGTGAAGTGAAGAACTCGAATTACCGCACTTCGGTCTCTCGCGAGTCGTTAGGCATTTCAAAGGGCTGTCAGTATTTCCTGAGTGATGTGTTCCAATGAGGACGTGCTTTCTTTGACCCGTGGCAGCGCTCGGACCGGATCTCTGGGAGGAGAGGACCAGCGCCATCGTCCACAGTGTGCCCTCGGGCCGTAACAAGTCCAGCGCTGTCATTTTACTCCCTGATTGGTCACTTTTACCGGAACGCTCTGATTGGACTTGTTAGCCAGAGTGCTCCGGTATCTCCCTCAATTATATTTTATCTTCGTAATTTCAAACAAGGAATCCTTTCGCACGTGCTGGTTTCGAGATTGTTTATGGTGTGGTTGACTAGTGATAGTATACTGACATCTAATTCTCCGAAGAAAATAAAAGTGCCATTAAATGCAGCAGTATGCTTTACGGGTGAGCGGGTGTTCTGGTTAATTGTCCTGATGAAATTTGAATTAAGACGTTTACCAAATCAAAAACAATATATAGTACCAAACCAATTAATTGCCGTTAAATAAACTGTTGTCTTTTAAATTGGACCCATATAGCCAGTAATTCAGCCCTCCATTGGAAAGATTCCACCTCAGAATTAAGCCACCTGTTGAGTTGCAAGGAATGTTCCCGGAGGCCTGACTCACTGAAACAGGGCCCTCGCGTCTAATTACTCAAAGACGAAAAAGTTAAACAAAAGCGGTTTGCAAGGAGCAGCGCCTGTTACATCATGATTTTGAACTTCCGTCTCTATTGATTCCGCCACAGATTGATTTTGCATTTGGAAACCTTGCTGTTTTTGCAAAATAACTTTATTCACTGAGTTAAGTTCTGCATGTATTGTTCCAGAAACTTATTTTAGATGCTCCTCCCATCACCAAATTCATCTTATTCGTTCATTCATTCGTTCTCCCAATGCAAAATGCTGGTGGATTGCACCAGCCTAGATTGGTCTATCTTGTTTTATTTAATCACTCCTTAATCACAGACTCTGCCCGTTATGTGTTCAGATGGGTATTCAGGTAGGAAAACACGGGTGCTGAAAGAACAGTGCTGCTTGATCTTACCAACAACCAAATATTTCTCTTTCTAAAAGTACTCTAATAGCCCCATTAACTTGAAATATGTTAGTGTAATTGTTGAGGTAGTTTGGCTTTTCATTTTGTCGCAAGAACATCTTATTTTACTGCTTCTAAAAAGTTTATGTTCGTGCCTGTCTATGAATGTGTTGCCTTGGCTTTACCAATCTTCCGTGTCAGTACAACAATTGCTTGCTCCAGAAATCATTAATCTCTGTCCTAATTTGCAGGAGAGAACAGTGTAATTTCATCTATTAAACAAGAGTTATTCTAATTCATAGCCAGGGGGATTTATTTCTGTTTCATGAAAGCTTGAAGTTATAAACCTTTTAGAAGATGTGTTGTTCCTTCAGCTATAAGCAAAAGTACTCCACTAGAGAGTGAATTACCATGCTAGCATAATCATTTTAACATTGAAATCCAGTAAAAAGAAATATCAATAGATGCTATTCTTATTGCGATGATAAAGCAATTTGTAACTTCTCTGAAATTGTATGTACACTGTACACTTGTCATATATGGCAACATATGGCAGGTAGAAACTCAATTTTTACAGGATAAGCTATGAGCTTTGGATGCTTGTTTATATCAGTCACCTGGGAGCATAACACGTCTGACAAAACTGAAGCCCCCAAGAGGGCAGCTTGTGCAATTATTTCAAAGTAACATTTTGGGTTTATTTCATGTTTTATCAATAGGTTATGTTTATGTTGTTTACTATCAAGCCAGTTCTATTATTTATATGTATGTGTGTTTCTCTGCATTGGTGTTAACATATTAATGCTAAATGTGGGTTGGGGTTTACTTTCCAAATTCCACAGTTTGTTTCCTCGATGCCTGCACACACACACACACACACACACACACACACACACACACACACACGCAAGTGCACACACATGCACACATGCTGTTTTTAACATGCCTTTGATTTTGGGGTGAAGATGCTGTCTTGAGAATTTGATTTAGAGTGTCATAGTTCCTTTCATATTCGCACCAATGGATGAATGAGATTCTGTGATTCCCCCCCCCCGCAAGACAAACACCAGTGCAATGATGACATTTAACAGGGAACTGCGTCTGGTCCAGATGAAAGATATTATTTTAAAATGTACGATGGCTTGCTGATTTAGCTTGAGAACGTACACTGCTGGCTGAAACACACACCGGTCACAGCCTCAGATCACCCGGCTGCTCTGGGTGAGGGCTACAGAAGAGCATATTTTTAATTTACTGCAATTTATGTCCCTTTGAGGCCAAAGCCTCCTGAAGGCAAATCACTCAGACACATACAGATGTACCTGCAGTAAATCACACAGATCTTAAATCCTACAGGCAGAGAGCACTCACACAGACATGCACACACACACACGCACACACACACACACGCACGCGCACACACACACAGACACGCACGCACACACACACGCATGCACGCACGCACGCACGCACGCACACACACGCACGCACACACACACACACACACAGGCACACAAACACAGACACGCATGCACACACACACACACACACACACGCACGCACACACACATGCACGCACACAGACGCACGCACGCACACACACACACATGCACGCACACACACACACGCACACACACACACACATGTACACACACACACACACAGACATGCACGCACACACACACACACACACACATGCACACACACACACACACAGGCACGCACGCACACACACCCACACACACACACACACACACACGCACGCAAACACACACATGCACGCACACACACACACGCACACGCACGCACACTAACGCATGGACGCACATGGGGAGAGAGAGAAAGAGAGAGGAGGAAAATAATTCAATTGCATCTCAAAGACTATCAACAGTAAGAAAAAGAAGTGTTTAGTGTTTAAGGTCTGCCCAGCTTCAGTGTAAAATGGGAACTGCAACCCTAGGTTTTATCTGGTTGGTTTTGTGCCCCTCAGGGCTGGAAGAGGCAGGAGAAATCACCCTCCGGCTTTTATTTCCAGTGTTTGGTGTAAACACGGTTATAACAGCTTCTCTGATCTCCTGCCAAGAGTCCTCACATTTGACAAGATTACACATCTGTGATTGACACAGGTTCTGAGTTCATTAAAGGTGGACCACAGAGCCACATATCACAAATTGCCTACAGCAATATAATTAATAAAACTTAAAGCTAAATGTTAAACGCATACAGTTCAATAACCACATCATTAATCTAATTAATTACCATTAAAGCAGTGCCCTGTGCCAATGGTGTCTGTCCAGGGTCATGTTTATAGCTGGTTGACCTTCCAACAAAAAATCATCCCTGAATGCAAAACACTTCCTCCAGCAAAACAGATCTCACCACTTAGTCATACTGATCTGAAATATCCTGGGCACATAGAGCACTTTCACACACATACACACTCGCACACACACACACACACACACACACACACGCGTATGCTCAGACAAACACGCACACACACGCTCACAACTCACAGTGTGTGAAAAACTTGACTTGTTTAAACTACAGCTAACTCAGACACACCAGGGTAGGCTAGTCTCATTTGATCTAAAAGCAAAAACATGTTTAAACTTGAAAGTAAAATAGTGGTTCCCACCAGTAGTCCTTGATAACAGTGCCATCCAGAGGCTGCCTTACTCGAATCAGGTACGGGTTTTATTGGAATCGTAGGTTGAATCAAAACGTGTGATCAGGACTAGCTTATCGGGCAGGATGCAGCAGTTTGTGTCATTGTTGTATTCAGATCCAATCAGGATCACATGACAGAGAGACTCTGGGATCATAGTGACAATTAGGGTTTGGTTTCAGTGATTTTTAAAAACATTTCTGAGAATATATGAAAAATATTGCGACCCTGTTGAAGGGCACCTTTCCTTCCAGGAAGACGTTGCGCTTAATTACACATCAATCTGCCACTCAGCGGCCCGTAGCTTTCCGTCCTCATTCTGTGAGCTTATTGTTTACTCTCATCTGTTTCATGGCACAAGTGCTGCTGGTGGGGACAGGGCAGGGCAGAGACTACATGGCAGAACGACATCAGAGCAAACGGAGCTCGAATGTGAGCTGATGGTTCATCAGAAAGAGTCTAAGCAGAGCTTTTTTTCCAATAGGAAACTGATGATGCACAGTGTATATATGACCGGGGGTTCTCTCTCTCTCTCTCTCTCTCTCTCACTCTCTCTCTCTCTAGCAGAGAGCGGAGCACGTTTTAGTTGATATACTGCAAAGGCGGTGCAGTCTGGAAGGTTGAATTTGAGAAGACTGCATTATTTTACAGAGATGAAATATATGAGCATATGGATGCCTCTACATAATGCAGCCCACTTAATGCTCCAGGGAAGCCACACTATCCTTTTCAGAAAATCAAAATGGTTAATAAAACATCTTACTGTGCTATCAGTGCCAACAACAATGTGCGTCAACAAACACAGACACATAAAACATTTGACAGTATCCCTGTGTGCAATCCATAGTGTCACTGCCACTTTCTGTCAGTGGAAAGTGTCGGGTGTGTGTGAAAGTATTAGAGGTCAAATTAACTGAAAGGTTTGTTGACCATTTGTTCCCATGTTTTACAAAAATGTGCGTGAATTTATAGTAATGGTAGGACTTTCTTTCGAATGATGTGTTGTCTTTTGTGCTGTTTGTCTGCATAGGAGCAAGCCTATACAAGCCAATAGCAGTAGCCATATTGTTATAATGTAATGCATTATTTATTGCCACAAGCCAAATATGAGCACACAAATCAAATAAGTTAGCTCCTTTACAGTGCAGTGGGAAACACAGTGCATCAAGTCAAGATGTTCAATCCGTCAACCTCCATGTCTAATATTATATACAGAGGTTGCATTTCAAATCCAAGGTGAGACATTATTCTTATTCATGACAAAGATACTTGAATAACATGAATTTCTTCAGTAGATCTCCATTTTATAAGTGGATAATATATCACAAAATTCTGTAAGGGCACCTGGTAAGTGAATACACAATATAAAAGTATCATTTGGGGTTACAATAACAGTTTTGGATGTTGTTGCACGGGACATAATCTTATCAAATGCCTACTTCGTCTTTTATATATTGTAGTTGCACATTGCTCATTAGCCAAGATTTGCTTTACATGCAGACTCCTGTAATTCTCTTTACACAAATTCTCATTTCCATCAACTGGATATAACTAATAATGTACATTCACAAATATATATATATATATACATATATAGTTTTTTATTTAACCTTAGGTTTTATTTAACTAGGTTAGTCCCGTTGAGATTGAGAAGATATGCAGGATATATTGTTTATATTGTGAACAACAACAGTTTGCACAACACCATAACACATAAGGTGATAATGAACTAAAATATATAATTTAGAGAGGGAGAAATCTCAGAAACAAATGCATTTTTTTTCCACAAAACAACTATTTACGATGTTTTTGAATGAAACTGGGAGGCCGAGTGTCAGATAATCCGTACATTTTTCCAAGTAAAGCTTGAATAATGCATCCCAGTAACACAAATGGTGCATTAGAACATTGAAGTCGCCGCAGTCATTTTGATGAAGGGAGATTAGAACCTTCTCCAGAGCTACATTCCAATTCACTCCACACCATTACTTGTCACTTCCACCTTGTGGCAGCCTAGTGGTATTGCGGCAAAATATGTGATTTACCATTATGAGGTTCTTCGTAATGCATTATTCACTGTTTTATATGGCAATACTTTTATTATTCAACGGTATGCATAAAACAGTCAGCCATAAGTAATTCTGGGAAAGGTTAAAGCCCCGCTTGACTGCTCCAGTACATTTGTCTACTCTCTACAGTATGTGGTACTCCTGACAATTTACCTCCCCACCAGTATTTATATATGAACAGTTGGGAACCATTTTGAATTCCTACCTTCCCTCTATAACTAAGGTGCCTTTAGGCAGAGGGGTGTTTCCCAGCAAACCATTTTTTCGAGTCTGTTAGTGTTAGCAAATATTTCTGCTTTACTCATTAAAATGAATTTACTTGTTATAAAATGCTCAAGTTAAATTAACAAAAGGGACCATCAGCATTGACCAGATAAGAGTTCCAGCTGGACGCAGAGAATGTGGATGGGAGCAGAATAAAGCAGACCAGAGTAGATTTTGATTGGTTCATAGCCATCAGGGGTGACATTGGCTCAGGCGGTAAGAGCAGTTGTCTGGCAGGCAGAGGGTTGCTGGTTCGATTCCGCCCTGGGGGGGTGTCGAAATGTCCCTGAGCAAGACACCTAACCCCTAAATGCTCCTGATGAGCTGGTTAGTGCTGTGCATGGCAGCCAATCACCATTGGTAAGTGAATGTGTGAATGAGAAGCATCAATTGCACAGTGCTTTGGATGAAGGTACTATATAAATCCCTACCATTTACTATCAGCATGAGATGACAGGTCACACCTTGTTGCCAGCATCCAGCTTCATGCTCGTGACCCTACTGGTAAAACTGTTGACATAGGGCAAAATGAACCAGAAACAATGGATTCAGTGCTGTGTGCCAGAGATGAACGCACATCGGTGCAGGAACAGGAGGAGGAGGAGGGTGAGAGTTGAAAGAGCTCCATTTCTAGAGCACTGCCACACCACATTCCTCGCTGACGTGTAGACAGGCTTTCTGTAGCTGGGCAGCGACCCCATTCCCACCATTTCGGGGTTTCCAGACATCATATCCCAAAGTGCACTGAGGGGGTGAGGAAAACAACTCATTTCAGAATGCCTCCTCTGCCGTGGGACTTCAGTCTTAAACTGCAGGCTTTACAGCACTGGGACCACAGGGGGACGGCAGCAGGTATATACCAAAGGAAGAACGTCACCCCACAGACTCCAGTCCATTAGCTGGGATAACCTCACATGCCCCTCCAAACAAGCCTCGTCCACTGAAAGGCAGCTACGAGAGAACTCCCAGAGGCGTCCCAGAATTCCCCAGCAGGCAATTCAACCAGCAATTCATCTGGCAAGCGGAGAAGCAGAGCACGTCCGTCCCCTCCTGCCGTTCTCAGCTGCTGCCTGCTCCTTGTCCTCCTGCACACAGAAAGCACTTACTGTAAAATGTCAACTCCCAGTGCCGCAATGGCCGCCTATGGAAAACATCGGCAGGATAGTAACTGGAAGGAACCAAAACTGAGCTTTAAATGAGTGGAGAATACAGCGTCCTGATGACAAGTCCAAGCTGACTTCAACCCAGCTTATGTAGTTTGGCTCAGCTCTAATTTTCAGCAATGACCAGGCCCATGTTATGGGGGTGAGCAGGACTGACTTTGACGGTCCCAGCTATGGGAGTTTTTTGCAACAGTTTTTCTGGTGGACTGAAGAGCCAACTGAAACTGCACACAGAAAATGCATACTCACTCTGGCTGAGTCTAAAAGTTTACAGTTATATAACTGCATTTCTAAACAACACAGACATATTGAGATGTGCATGTGTCAGTGTGGGTATCTGGCCAAATGATGGAAGTAGTTAGGGTTAGGGTTAGTGGTTACGGAGAAGCCCAAACAAACGGCAGTCCTCGCGGGCGATGAATTTGTTCTTATAAACACGTTATTTTCTGCTGCGTGGCGGTTTTTTTGTTCCAGCGCTCGCTGAAACCCCAAGGCACACGTACATGCAGCCCACCGCAGTGTCCGGAGATGCAGGCTTCAGAGCTGCCTTCCGCAGTGTCCGGAGATGCAGGCTTCAGAGCTGCCTTCCGCAGTGGCCGGAGATGCAGGGTTATCTTAAATGTTAAAGCTTGCACAATGGTGCTCAGAGTGCGATATAAATACAGTTTTGCAGAAGAAATACCCGCTGTTACGCTCCTGTTATATGTGTCAGCGGCAGTTAGTAAAGAACAGCTGGTAATCCAGCTGTTTGTTGGAGTTTTCCATGAAGTTGTTCTTCACGGACATCTGTAAATGACAGAAATGGAAAGTATTACTCAATTTCATGCATAATATCACAGTGATAATTATTCAGACATTATTCCATCTTCCTGGAGCAAACAGACGATTATTATTTTTTTGACTGGAAGAACTGACTTCTATTTGTCTGAAGAAACACACTTGATTATTTTCAGTAATGTCACACATATCTGTAGCCAGCTCACAGTGCTTCTTCTGTGTTTCCATATGGCATTTAGTTTAGCATGTTTCTGCAAACTGGAAGCCATGAGGAGGTGTTGAAAAGTAGTGGTGGCATTGTTAGGCATGGGGACGTGTGAAACAAGGTGTGAATGTGTGAAGTGATATCCTATATCATTACTATTTACCAGTTATTATCCCATATGACTATATCATTGTTATAAATAATATAGCATCCCTGGTGTAACCCACTCCATGACATTTTCGTGAATTAGAAAAATGTGAATTCCATTACAGTTACTCGCTCCAACTTTTAATTGGTGTTTAAATTTCCAGGATACGTGCCCTCTCCACCTGTTTTTTTCAGTCTGCAAGCACTGACAGGCGCAGAGACTGCACTTCAGGATCAACCAATTCACAGGGAATGATCATTTCTGTGATCGCCACCGAGCAAGTGTCTCGGTCTGATCTTCAACGGATGATCACTTTGTTTTCTTATTTGGCATCTTTTTCAAGATCCTCTGAAATTGTGCTTAAAACAGTGGCATATGGTGTTGGATGCACGCCCGGCTGATTTAAATAATGTAATGAACACACAAACAGTGTCATGAGCAGTTGCGTTCTATAGCGAAATAATGAAATAAAACCATGAACTGCACTGTTTAGCGTACAGAGCAGATACAACTTCAGCATCTGCTGTTCCGAAGGAGAACATCCAGGGCGGTCACTAGTGGGGTGAACAGGGGTGATGATTCTAGACTGCCCTTCATATAAAAATAAATCAAATTGTTTTATTAAATATTCATTCTAAAGTCCTAGCTATGTCCCTGAAAGGCATTTCCTCTTGACTCCATCTTACTAATTCAGAGGAACGGTACTGAAGTTGATGTTCTATCTCTACAGCACTTTCCTCTCATTAATGGAAATGGAACTGTGAAGAAAAGCAACGCAAATGTAAGATGTACAACTTAATTTTCAGTGCATGAAGCTTAAAATACCTCATGGCAACATTACCTTGACACGCCTCATGTTTCATTACATTAATAGTGAAATTGCATCAGAAGAGGACATTGAACTGATTGTACGTTGAGCTACAGATATAGATACATATAGTCACCAGTGAGGCTGTCGAGAGCATTAAGGCAGCAGAAGGGTACTAAGGATTCTGTTCTACATATTCACATTTGGAAAACACTGAAAACTGTTCCCATGGACATACTGTATCATTTTATTGTACATCCTCTCTAACCTTCATCTCTCCATCCTCTCCAACTTACACAAATACAGCAGAAATAGATTTCATGTGGACTTATGAAACCTGTCCTGAGCCAACTCTCTTTAATAAATGGATGTGATTCTTATAAAAACAAACATACGGGATTACTCTCATAAAATAAGCTTTTAGTCTAGTCAATGTGATTAGATTGGACCGCAACAGGAACAGGAAAATTTTAAGAGAATGTTACGCAGTAGAAAAGTTGCTACTGTGTAACACATGTATGAATTGTGTATTCAAAAGTACTTTTCACTACAAAAACTTTGAATTGGCACGAACACAGCATCACTACTGTATATCCTGCACAGTTCAATAACAAAAAGGTTTTTTTTTTCTGGTTTTAAATTAATTACATGACTCAGAGGAGCATTTTGGTTTCTTCAGAAGGGAATAATTTCTCTGCTCCATGTTCTGTGGTGAAAGAAATGGGATTGTACAGTATATTTCTCCCATGAAAATGATGTTTGTTTATGTTCTCTATGTGCTGACATTTAAGGCCCACCCACTGAAGGGAAAGCCCAGCCTAAACTCCTCTCTCAAGCAGAGAGAGTGAAATAAATGCACTTCAGAGCACACAGTAATAAATTACATTCCTTCCTTTAGTCACTGGCTTTTCTACTCCAATGGCCTAGAAAGCCAGACCAAAGCAAGCGCTGGCTCCTTCTAGTGAATCCACATTGGCAGTGTGTGCTGTTTTTAGCTCTATTATCTTGCTTGGTGTGTGTGTGCTGACCAAAAATTGATTCATGCCAGGAAAAAACTCCATGCTATTACCCACACCAGAGGTGGATGCACCAAGTACTAAACCAGGAATGCCAATAATGACAAAACCTTGATTTTGGTTAAATGTATTTTTTATTAAATTTATGTTTTTGGTTGGTCCCATTGAAACATTAATAAAGTACGGTATTGTTCACATATTGGCATTTTGAGTTCATCTCAATAATGATATAAATCTTTTATTTTTTGAAGTATATGTGTGCATTGCCAGTCAGGAGTGCCAATAATTTTGGAGCCCACTGTATGCTTGCATTCCTGCTCTGGAATAACGGAACAATGACAACTCCTGTGTAAATGAGCCCAATCATGAGCAGAGACACACACTAAACAGGTGAGTGCATACACAGCCTTTTTATACAGCTGCTGCCACAGTCATATTTTTCACATTTAGCAACCTGACCCCACGCGACCTTGTCGATAAATCGTGAATAATATTGCATGGTAGGCTATGCCCAGCATACAAGCATACATCTGTGTTGAATAGTGCAGTGATTTAATGCCTTATCTCTGTTTCTTCTCACATTTTGTATCCTTTTTAAGTGAAATAGTAAATCAAGGGACCCAACGGCTGTGTTTACTGTTGAAAAGGCCTACTTAATAGCTGGGGAAATATGCTAGTAACTCGGTTGACAGGCCTGAGCAAGAAAGCTGTTTCAGTCATGATCAAAATAAACACTTTGGCTAATTAGTGCATCATTGTGGGTTACTGTAGCAGTACTGTGCATTTTTTAAAGATTAAAATGCCTTACCTAAATGCAACATTTCCTACCCCACAATGAAATGCATGCTGGAGGTGTATCTACTGTTAAACTTTGCGTCACCATCCCATTGAACATTTTTATGGTGAAAGGTCAGTGAAAACCAGGCCTTCTGTGCATTCAGTTGCTAACCCGGCTGCATTTGATTGAAAAGTGAAAGTTATATGGCCCGCTAGTGCATAAGCAGGCCATATCCGGGTGAAAACCTCCGCTTTCTCGGGGTTAGCATAATCTGTTTGTGTCAAAACATCTCTCAACCTAGATTCTGCACCCGTCTACAGCTTTTACTCACTGGGATGCCAGAAATGATTAATCTATGACATAATTTGATCCATTTGACTTCTGGGGCTCACTGAAAACATTCACATTTTATCTCTCCAAACCATCACTTCATACACTTGGCAGGTTCTGCTGTACAACACAAGAACTGTTCTACTTTGCTGTAATGCCGCATTCGTTTTCAAGCAGTTCCCAGGGTCGTGGTTACGTAAGGAATGGCTTTATCTCATACAGAAAGAAAAACCTTTGTAGAGCACTTCCTTTTTAATGCAGAATAATAATAATATTGTTTTGTGAGACCTAGCACAGTGAAAGGGTCATGCCTATAAAAAACCTTCATGGAAAAACACTGTTCAGAAAACAGGCAGGGCCGTGTTAATCAGTGGCGAAAGAATGTTGGAATCTCATTGCTTTCTGTTTTGGGCTATTTTCAAAGTAAGTTGATTGGCTATTTACCAGTCTGGCATCTGCCCTTTGTCTCTGTAAAAACATGCGTTGATCCCAACAGGTCCTTGCCTCTGCTTAGGTGAGATAATGTGAATAAGCCAATCATGCCTGACAGACCAGATCAGATGGGTGACAGACCAGATCAGATGGGTGACAGGTCAGATCAGATGGGTAACAGGTCAGATCAGATGGGTAACAGGTCAGATCAGATGGGTGACAGGTAAGATCAGATGGGTGACAGGTCAGATCAGATGGGTGACAGGTAAGATCAGATGGGTGACAGGTCAGATCAGATGGGTAACAGGTCAGATCAGATGGGTGACAGGTCAGATCAGATGGGTGACAGGTCAGATCAGATGGGTAACAGGTCAGATCAGATGGGTAACAGGTCAGATCAGATGGGTAACAGGTCAGATCAGATGGGTAACAGGTCAGATCAGATGGGTAACAGGTCAGATCAGATGGGTGACAGGTCAGATCAGATGGGTAACAGGTCAGATCAGATGGGTGACAGGTCAGATCAGATGGGTGACAGGTCAGATCAGATGGGTGACAGGTCAGATCAGATGGGTGACAGGTCAGATCAGATGGGTGACAGGTCAGATCAGATGGGTGACAGGTCAGATCAGATGGGTGACAGGTAAGATCAGATGGGTGACAGGTAAGATCAGATGGGTGACAGGTCAGATCAGATGGGTGACAGGTAAGATCGGATGGGAAAAAGGGTGGTGCTGATTTTGAGTCACATGATCTCACATGAAGGCGTCCCAGGCCTTAATCTACAGAGGAGAGTGTGTATTTAAGTCTCCATAAACCCTTACCTGTCCCCTGCTAAGAATGTTGCTTAAAGGAAATGTAGCATATAACTTATGACAGCTGCCTCCTACATATGAGGAGACTGAAGCTTACTTTGGGTTTTTACAAAACTAGCACTCCCAATTGAGTCACTAAAGTACTGGGCAGTGGTCAGAGGTCAGAGGTGGTCAGTGGTCAGAGGTCAGAAAATGAAAGTTGTTCTGTCCACCCATGAACTCAGCCAGCTGAGTCCACCTAGTTTCACAAAGTTTTTAGAGAAGAATGTGTTTCAAAAGACTAATCACATCACCACATTTGCTCCTGCTTATGTAAAAGGTAAATCATAATCTAAAACTGAATTAGGCCTATGTGTATTGATTACAATTGAATGATAATATAGAATGTGTTCCCTTTCATTAAAAAAAAATAAGAAGAAAAAAATGGAATATTTTAATGTTTTACTGAAAAAAACCCCAAACAGAAATAGTCTTAAGGGGAAAATGAACATATCTCGTGTAGCCTAACCGTTATTCTATTGCTCATCTTATTTTATTGCAGGTTCAGATAAAACCTAATTCCACTCTGATGGTTTTATGCAGCCTTCACAAGAAGGGCGAGAAGCTCGTAACTACGTATATCCCTCAAGCAAAGTAACAGGGCTGTGAAATGTGTTTTTACGATGTTATGATTCTGTAGAATAGGTTTGCGATCTTCCCTCAACAGCGCGTATATCTTCCCTCGGCGCGCTGACAGGACAAGCGCTTTACCTTCGCGGTGTGCTTTTTCCACTTGGCAGACGGGCACGAAAGTACCGCATTTGCTCAGGTTATAGATGATGCTTTATACATTGTGTAGGATGAATCGATTAAAGTTTAAGTTGTTACTTAGACGATTAGGACGTAGACTTTTACAAGTATACGGTATAGGCCTACTGTCGGAAATTATTTCTGGGGAAAGCCTTTACCATAAAGACATGGATGGTCAATTAGTCATACTTTGCTACCGCCTAGCGGGTCAAAATGAAAATGATTCTTCTTTCGTCTTTCAGTTTTAATTCATAAAAACGTAGGCCTATTAACTTTAGAAACATAAAAGCAATGATGTCTTTGGGTTTCTGCATCTGAACTTGCCTATTGTGAATATGTGAGTATGTGCGTGTGTAAGCCTTCCATGCGCTCTATAATGTTAGCATATTAATTAGGCTATATCATCTAGCCTAATTAAGTTCATATTACATCGGGTTGAGGATGTTGTTCCTTCATGTGATTACAGTGTTTCAAAGAGGTCAATGTCTCTGAAGGTCTCTTTACTCAAATATCCCATACATTCAGATTATCGCTCTGGGGAAAGCGTTTCTTGGAAAGAGCTGGTAGCTGGTTGACCAGTTCAGACCAGCTTCATACTCAAAATGGATTGCCCAGCTCAAGCCGTGTCTTGAAACAGATGGTAGCGGGTCATTTCATGCTGCTCATAGCTGGA
The DNA here is from genome assembly GCF_963514075.1 of Conger conger. Taxonomy (NCBI): domain Eukaryota; kingdom Metazoa; phylum Chordata; class Actinopteri; order Anguilliformes; family Congridae; genus Conger; species Conger conger. Next base: position 10,316,690 of record NC_083765.1, read on the forward strand.
TTGACCAGCATGAGATCCACGACCATCGTAAACCTCTGGTTGATAAAGCGTTTATTGTAGCAATCCAAATAGAAATACGTATGGGTATCTAATAAAGGTGTTAGACTAAGGACAGGCAAAGAGCAGCGTCGAATTATGTGGGCTTGTGCTCCAATTTGTATGCCATTTAAAAATAATAATTCAACCCCCGCCTATGGATAACACGTGGTCGGAAATGGAGACACTCTTGCTCACCAGCTCTTGCTCTTTTAAACCGACTCACACCCAGAGACTTTCATGTACATAGGCCTATAAGCATGTACAGACACAAGCATCCCATTAATTACAGGGGAGATGGTTGCTTACCTAGCCTAGTCGTCCTTTTTGCAATGGGAACAACTAACCCTGTGTGCTGAGCGAGTGGTCGAATCACCTGCTGCCTCCGATTGCTCATTACTGTGCACGCATTCTTTCGGGTGCAGCATTACCTCTAAGAGACAGGTAGTGCACGGATGCGCTATAATTGGAGTTTCCACACACTTTAGCAGGGAATCTCATGTTACAGAATGACCTTACTCGTGTTTACATTAGTGTGCATCAGTGAATCTTCTAATAGCGTTCAGTGTGTCACTCTTCCGTTCTAATTTGACCGGCGCTTTATATTATATCATCGTCTGTTAACGATCACTAGGTGGCAGCAATGGGCCTTGAGGATTCTTACAGTACGCGATGCGTAATGTGGTAGCCTTAGGTGTAGGTATGAAATGAGATTACATTTTTGAAAAGCATATGCTAGCTGGAAAAATATGTCAAAAAACAATGGATGTCTGCAGGGGTTTATTTGGACAGAATTTCAAGAGTGTGTGTGTGTGTGTGTGTGCGTGTGTGCACATTATGACTCAACAGTTTGGGTAGGAGGATGGGTTAAAGATCACTGCAGCGGATGCCAGGCTTACGCCCACCACTTCCAGTAAATGCATATGCTGTATGAACCCTATCGCATAAGCCCTTATTTCAGTTATGGGAAATAAGCGTATCACTTGAGCCACTCAGACATACTGTATGTGTTTCTACATAATAAGCTAGTGAGGCTTTTAGAGCATTTTAGTGCACAATGTAAACGATATGCCTCCATACAAGACATTCATTCATTCATTCAGTATCCTAACCCGCTTATCCTGAACAGGGTCGCTGGAACCTATCCCAGCATACATTGGGCGAAAGGCAGGAATACACCCTGGACAGGTCGCCAGTCCATCACAGGGCACACACTCACCATTCACTCACAGACTCATACCTACGGGCAATTTAGATTCTCCAATCAGCCTAACCTGCATGTCTTTGGACTGTGGGAGGAAACCGGAGTACCCAGAGGGAACCCACGCAAACACGGGGAGAACATGCAAACTCCACACAGAGAGGCCCCGGCCGACAGGGATTCAAACCCAGGACCTCCATGCTGTGAGGCAGCAGTGCTACCCACTGCACCATCCGTGCCGCCCATACATGACATATAATATATAATTTTACTTTGCCCACGTGCTATCAATTAAACATTGGCTATTGTGTAACAATAAAACATTTTTAAGTAACAATTACAATCTGGTCTCAGATATTAACATATCTAGAGATATTAACATATCTCTAGCACCAGGAAGTATACCTATACAATTCACCTCATACGTATGCACACCTTGCCTGCAGAATTATTGCTAGCATTTATTGTTGCTATTAGTTACGTCAGTTCTACTTAATCTTAATATGCTGCAGATTTTCGCTGCATGTGAATTCATATGTATGTACTGTATTCATGCATGCATGTGCAGGTATGCATATACACTCAGTGAGCACTTTATTAGGCATTTATTAGACTTATTTTTGTAAGTTATTGGTATTTTGCTGCTGTAGCCTATCCACTTAGAGGTTCGGCTCATTGTGTGTTCAGAGATGCTCTTCTGCATACAACTGTTGTAATGTGTGGTTATTTGCGTTGCAGTCACCTTCCTGTCAGCTTTGACCACTCTCCTCTGACCTCTCATTAACAAGGCATTGTTGCTCAAAGATCTGGCTGGGGCGACATGGCTCAGGCAGTAAGAGCAGTTGTCTGGCAGTCGGAGGGTTGTCGGTTCGATCCCCTGCCCGGGCTGTGTCGAAGTGTCCCTGACCAAGACACCTAACCCCCAAATGCTCCTGATGAGTCGGGACCTTGCATGGCAGCCAATTACTGCCGCCAGTGTGTGTATGAATGGGTGAATGAGAAGCATCAATTGTACAGCGCTTTGGATAAAGGTGCTATATAAATGCCAACCATTTACCATCTACAGCTCACTGGATGTTTTTTGTTCTTCGCACCATTCTCTACAAACTCTAGAGTCTGTTGTGTGTGAAAATCCAAGGAGATCAGTAGTTTCTGAGATATTCAAACAACCCTGTCTGCCACCAACAATCATTCCACGGTCAAAGTAACTTAGATCACATTTCTTCCCCATTCTGACATTCGGTCTGAAAAAGCTGAACCTGAATGCATTTAGTTGCTGCCATGCTGCTATTCTGGCTCATTAAATATTAACAAGCTGGTGTACAGGTTTATCTAGTACATTGATTACTGAGTGTATACTGTATTTTATGTTTACTTTTTTACTGAGAAGTCTTTTGGAGAATCAATGTTGGAATGGAAGGTAAAGAATTGGGAGTCTGATATAGGAGATAAGGTGGCCATTTTGTGGGAATATGGCCGGAGCACCACAGATAACACCACTGCTCTTTCCAAATGTGCTGTGGGATCTTTAATGACCAGTGTGTCAGGATCTCTGTTTAGTGTTTCAAGCAAGCAAAGTACAGTACCTTCTATAGAACAACACACCCCATCACTGTGTTAGGGCATAGGGTTTCCATTTGGGTCAGAGGGAAGAGTAGCACTTATTGGACAAAAAACACCTCTTCCAAACCTAGTGTTCTCAGGAGGTCTCCTCATTCAGTTATTAATCAAGCCCATACCCGTTTTGCTCCGGGAGTTTGCCATGAGAAATGTGGCATGGTTGCTAGCTCAAGTTTAGTTCGTTTGAAAAGGCTGGAGATGACAAGGTTTTAAATCATATTTCTATTGCATTTCTCTGTCCAATTTCTAGGTGTTTCTCCTGGTTTTCTGCCGCGTAGGAGCACTGATTGGCTGTCAGCCATGCAGAATGGACAGCATTACTGGGAAAGGTAGTTCATTGATATTCATTGTCTTGAATTCCTCCAGCCCTGACTAATCGAATGGGAGCGCCACATCATCATTGGTGAGGCCACTTGAATAGGAAATGAGTGGACCCACAGAAGAACCCAGTTTTACTCTGCATTTCACAGCCTGACAGCCATAAGGCAGCCACTGCTGCTGGCCTAATGTCAGCCCCCAGCACTGGCTTTGGGGGTTTAAGAAACAATACTTACGACTTCTATTTTAAATGCATTCTCATGACTAACGATTCTCACTGACTGCACATAGTTTAAATACATTCTCATTCAAATTAAAAAAGTTTTGTAAAATCATTTTTAACACCATGATAATCTCAACAAATGTTTTAGCTTAAAAATATCAGGTGAATTTAATACACCACACTTTTATTTCCAGTAAATGCACCGTTTAAACAGCATAGTAGGAAAATATGGGGAAAATAATTAGCTTGATAGTCTCAAGCAAAATAAAAATGATTACATTGAGACAACTGCCTTCACCATTGTGGCAGCTGGAGACATGTTCAATTTACTGAAACATTTGCTGTGGAATCAATGTATGTTTTCACAATGGAAGTTCAAAGATTTAAATAAAGATTTTGTTACACCATGTGGCTAGGGCTATGGTCTTGTATTTCTAGAAAGTGTTTTTTTGTCCAGACAACTGGAAATGTTAATACAGTACTTGTGAATGTCCTTGAATGTGACTAGCTCATCCCAGCCCTTTCTTACTTGTTTCTGTCATCTTTTACCTGCCTCTAACTCCATGAAAAATACCAGAAAATTACAAATAATGAAGGATAACAGCTGGGATGTTTAAAACATGTTCAAAACTGTCTTTTTTTGGTTTCGCTGATTATTGTTAAGAATGTCCTGAAATTCATAAACATACCAGCACAGGAAATAAGCATAAAACATAAGAAAGAAAAGCCAAAAAATTAATATAATAAAACCCTGATTAACATGTTGTTGATGAAATGTACTGTACTGCTAAATCCAATGTTGAAATGTTGCCATCATTATCATCTGTTATCATCACCATTTATCCATTTTGCTTCCATGGCAACTGAAGCTAAGATGCTGCCAGTGCAGAGCAGAAATGAAAAGCTTGCAAGTGCGCGCGCCAATAGCACACAAATTAAACACACACTGCCTAACTGCCTGAAGGAAACACAATGCTGGGCTCAAATTTGAAGCATCAATACAGCCATATAATGAAAGCTAGTCCAATACAGATCTCAACAGCTAATCGCTGCAGCCATTATCTAAGAAATGTCACCCATTGTAAGAGCAGTGAAAATGTGCTTCAACGGAGTCTATAACCCTCTCACTAGCCAGTGAAAGACAATGAGTTATATTCCCCCCATTCAAGACGCACCAGTGAGCAATAGCCAAGCAGTCTCATTCACGCAGTCTTCTGGCAGGTTCCATGCTCTCCTTTTCCCAGTCCAGGGTACATGTTGAGGGTCTTTATTTCACTCTCCAAACAACTGCTGAAGTGGATTTATAGACAGAGTGAGAAGTGGTGCTGGTGTTTTCAGCACTTATTGTAGCTGGAGTCTTCTTAAGCTTGCCATTTAAAATTCGGTTTAATTGCAAAAAATAATTAAATTATTTTAAAAATTAGGTGTTAATCATCTATTTGTGTTTCATAAACTGAGTGTAAGAGATCTTTTTCAAGGTCTCCCGATAAGAGTGTCTGCTAAATGAAAATCATGTAATTTAATTTGTAATAAGCCTGCAAATTGGCTTTCATGACCCATTCATCTTTGAATCTGTTCATCGTTGCATAATGAATGGTGAAAATTAGTATGGAAGTTAAAATGGTTTGCAAGTTGCACTCCCTTACTGGTATAAGAGAAGAAAGCATGTGTCGTATCTGACAGTTGTTTCCTGGCCTGGTCTGCATAGTCACCTCTCCAATATTTGCCTCATACAGAAGCCTCTCATTGTGTAGAGCTGTTCTCCAGTGCCAGACTTCCACTTTGGCATTCAGAACACTCTCTTATCCAAACCGACTCCTACTTATCCTTTTTAGACATATAGTGCATTCGTGCAGCAGGAGATTTACGGAAACAATTCATATTATGTACCCGGCTCAAAGGTACAACAGTAATATCCAATTTCAGATTCAGAGCTGCAACCTCTGAACAATAAGCCCAGGTCCACCAACTGCACTCTCATGCCTGTTCAAGGTCAGAGGGAGGTCAATCAGGCAGCCTACAGTAACTCAATTCATATTTGCCTTCAATATTCTGCTTCATTTGGCATTTTATTATATGAACCTCACATGATATTTCAGTTAGAGTGTTGCAGCACGATGGCAGCTATAAGTGTAATGAAGTATAAAAGTAGTTCATATTTGAAATAAGAAAAATGATTAACTCAGTCATTTCCGTTAGAAAAAGGATCAAGTAAGTTATTCTGTAATCCTTAAAGGGTAAGCATCCTGTGTTTGAATCAGCCCTTCACAGAGAATGCGCTCATCTTTTTTATGATGCATGTCCTTTTGTTGGAATTTCTGGTTTTTAAACATACATATGGAAGTTCTCCCGTTTGCTGAAGTGGAGAGTTTTTGTTCTAGCCCATTTCAAGAGCCACTCCAGTGGAAGCTTTTACATTCAAAAACAGAAATAACTGACAGCTTGGAGTGATTGCCCTGTGTAATCACAGAAAGCATCATGCACAGCACCGAGAAGTTAAATAACAGCCAGTGCTGCCTGAATGTACATGTAAGAATGTCTTGCCTTGAAGGGGGTCATCCAGCACCCAATGGGACACTGTCTGCCATGTCATCTCACACAACCTTTTGTTTCCATTAGAATTGGTAAAAAAAAGAAAGAAAAAAAGACAGTTGTAGCCAAACCATGTTTCTGTCTTTCATGGTACTTACATATTAAACACACATTAAGTAAAAATATATAATGATAATAAAACACTGGAGTGGGACTTGTAACTGTATCAATTAGATTTTATAACTCAAGCACTTAGATCTTGCTTTGGGGGAAAATGAATCTGAGACAGGATAAGCAATTCAAGCATCAGTGACTAGTTTCATTTCTGTTGAGCGTTGATTAAGATCACAAGTGACATCATTTTATTTGGAAGACTTCTAAGTGCTTTGCCGGAAGGATACTTTCCCAGCAGGGTTTCCTAAGCAGCGATCCCGGCTCATATGTAAATATTGAGTGATATAAATAGAAAATATGCAACAAATAAAATTGTAATAATTAAGCAAGACACTAAACATAAAGCTGCCTGTAGAGAAAAACGCTATAATAAATAATTTAGAAACCTTTTATTGTCTTCCATCTGTTGCAATTGAATAGTCTTGAGCAGAATACCCGAGGCGGGTCTGTGATGTCATAACAGGGAGGAAGTGGAAACACTTTATTACTGAGTATCATATCATATCGATAGCCTAAAGCTAACCTCTGCACTATATGCTGCTAGCCATTTTCATAGCTCGAGTGCATCATTTCAAATCTGCACATTATCCCTTTTGAGGTTTAAAGGTCCCATATTGGTGCACACTTATCCCTGGCTATGGGTATGCATTTTGCACTTTGTTGTACGTCACTCAGGAAAAGAGCATCTGCTGAATGCCATTAATGTAATATTGTGGAAACTGACAGTTCCCTTGCTATGTGGATTATAAAGGAGTTGAAGATGCTATAAAACACTGTGAAAGTGTTGGTTCCCAAACAAATCCACACAATCCATATAAAGAAAATGTGCATTTTAAAAAGCCGTTTGGACTTCTGTGAAGTTGTGAGAACATATGAGATCATATGCTGGTTCCAGAGATGGGGGGAGTAACAATGTGCTGAAGCTCTAATCAGCTGAAGGATGTCATTCTGCCCGCTGGTCTGAGACCTGACCTCGTACCTGCACGTGGGGCTTTCTGGGGATCTGAGGGGAGAGAGGACCCTCTCCTCCGTTTCTCCTTGGACGCTTCCCGCCATCGATCAAAGGAGACCTCCGGTAGGGAGGGACAGAGTCACAGGGAGGTCTAGCGGCCGTGACGTGGAGTGAATCTCAGCAATGTGGAAAGTGACAGCCTCCTCCTGTCACCTGGCATCCCAGCTGCCCCAACCTCACCACGCACCACGCAGCATCCTGCTGTCACCTGGCATCCCAGCTGCCCTAACCTCACCACGCAGGCAGGGTGACAATAAGTGAGCTTGGTTAAAGCCACACAGAAATGGCTCAAATTCGCGGTAAAATAGAATGGCTGCTAATTAAAAGCATTACACATTGATGAGAAAACATCGTATTTTGTATGGAGAAGCATAACATGATTTTATAAAGGCTACAGGAGTGAATTTGTCCAGCAATGCACGTCTGTATGCAGATACCATTTCCATTCCTTTCCTCATCTGTGGCCATTTTCTCTTTATTTGATTTCATTAGGATCCCATTAGCTGATGCAAAGCCATCCCAACCTATTTACCTTGTGGCGATTGTGCCATTTATTTTTCATTAACAGTAGTTATGTTTCCATTAGAGTGAATGTATGTGACTAGAATGTCCATCCCCCATTTTGTATGAGATGGATTTTACCCAGGTATAAGTCTAGTCAGATGAGCAAACTCAGTCCCAGGCACTGGAACACCAAGCCCAAACCCTCAGGGTAAACTAGTAATTTGCAAAAATGTGAGTTTCTTCTTTGATCAGACTTAGAGGCAGGTCTTAAAGAGCACACACACAGCCATCTGAATCCTCACGATGGAATCCTCCCTCCTTTTGGGGCTGTCGCACACTATCGTGGGAAGTCAAACAAGTCTCTGATTTTATTACAAACCCACTGGCAGGGGAGCGTCCGTATGATGACGAGAAGAAAGGAACCTCAAGAACAAGGACCTCCAGGCCTGGCTCCTTCCGGTTCCCTTAAATCAGGTCAGACGTGCGTACGCCATCGCCCCAGGGAACGTCACGTGTTCAGCGTGGACACGGCCTGACGCTCCGAGAACGCGGAAGGCTGCATGCGTTACTTCACAGCGATCGATGGGCTGCGATCGGTCACAGCATCACATCGCAGAAGATCTTCAGGACCCTGGGTGCTGGGTGCTGGGTGCTGTGTGCTGGGTGCTGTGTGCTGTGAGCTGTGTGCTGTGTGCTGTGTGCTGGGTGCTGTGAGCTGTGTGCTGTGTGCTGGGTGCTGGGTGCTGTGTGCTGTGTGCTGTGTGCTGGGTGCTGTGTGCTGTGTGCTGTGTGCTGTGTGCTGTGTGCTGGGTGCTGGGTGCTGTGTGCTGTGTGCTGGGTGCTGTGTGCTGTGTGCTGGGTGCTGTGAGCTGTGTGCTGTGTGCTGTGTGCTGTGTGCTGGGTGCTGTGTGCTGTGAGCTGTGTGCTGTGTGCTGGGTGCTGGGTGCTGTGTGCTGTGTGCTGTGTGCTGTGTGCTGTGTGCTGGGTGCTGGGTGCTGTGTGCTGGGTGCTGGGTGCTGTGTGCTGTGTGCTGTGTGCTGGGTGCTGTGTGCTGGGTGCTGTGTGCTGTGTGCTGGGTGCTGGGTGCTGTGTGCTGTGTGCTGGGTGCTGTGAGCTGTGTGCTGTGTGCTGTGTGCTGTGTGCTGTGAGCTGTGTGCTGTGTGCTGTGTGCTGTGTGCTGTGAGCTGTGTGCTGTGTGCTGTGAGCTGTGTGCTATGTGGGCCAGCACCATTCTCCATGTGATTTGGTACACATCTGACTGTGCAAACAGATAGCACATTAAAGGTAATCTGTGTAATGCAGCCCGCAGACTGAAGTAATGTCTGACAGATTACAGAATTATGAAGTGCCAGCGTGTCACAGACATCCAGGAACAGCTCTTTTGTCACAGGTATGGCTCACTACTGTGCAATAACATGTAAAACGCAAGCCTGGCTACGCGACTCCAGCTCAGGGAGTCATTTAAGAATGGCAGTGAGATCGTGGAGTCCCGCTGAAACGAGTAGGTGTTAGCGGTGGGATTCAATGTGACGATTCCGCCCTCCAGGCCAAACAGTCACGCCTGAACAAGCACGCCATTTTCCTTTTTAATAGTAATCGCAAATACGGTGTTACATTTCCAAACCCACGTATGGTATTTATGTGCAACACATTACGCTCTCTGCCACTAAATGGAAGAAATCCAGGCAAAGGAAGCCTGCAGGCCATTAAAGAAGAGCAGATAACATATTTGATTTAATTCCACCAATCCTTGGTAGCAAGTAAGGGAACAGTATGTATGATGCTTTTGTATATATGAATGATTAACTGTGAATATGAGAGATTTTCCAGAAAAAGCCAGTAAGTACTTGAAAATAAACCCCAGAGGAAGACAGTTGAAGCAATCACGCGTGCACAGGCACAGCAAGTGGTCTTTCAAGCCTGATTTCTAAATGACTGGATTTCTTCTTTCACAGTAATGTCTCCTTTTCATCTGAATTCATTTTTGTTTCTCATTTCCAACCCAAAACCCTGGAGTGCATCTCTTAACTTCTAGGAAACTTATGACAGAATGATCTGAGGACCAAGGATGGTCCTGAGGGAGTCAGTACTGTAGCTCTACGGCAGGGCTGCCCAACCCTGCTCCTGGAGATCTACCGTTCTGTAGGTTTTCACTCCAACCCTAACAAAGCACAGTTCATTAAGCAGCTAGAGATATCTTTTAACTACTTTTGCTTTGTTTGTTTATTTGTTGTTTAAAAAAATAAAATAAAAAAATAAATACATAAAATAGGCCCTGGTCCTTATCTTTGTTGTACTGGTAGCAATTGAAATTGTACTTCCCTCTAGGGTCTTTCAGCGCACTTATCCCTGGTTATGGGTATGCACTTTGTTGTACGTCGCTCTGGATAAGAGCATCTGCCAAATGCCAATAATGTAATGTAATGTAAAAAAACTACTAAGTAGTACAATCAAGCGCACTAAATTACGGTTCAAATGAAAAAAACATAATGTGTTATTTACTGTTATTTATTGGATATTTATCTTATATTTTTAATGTGTCTGCTAACTGATTCTGTGAGCCAAAGACAAATTGGACAAAAAGTGGACAACTGAGTAGAAATTGAACTCAATCATTGGTAAACTATATTTTGTAAAATTCCCATAGAAATGAAACAGAACCAACTTCAGATTGTAACAGTTTACTTCTTAAAATATAGGCCTCTCAACTGAAATATGCGCTTGCTACACAGAATATTTAAGTTAGATTCAAGTCAGACATGTATGGGAGTGCACAAACGTAAACAACATCGTGACAGGTCACTTGAGGAATATGTATCAAGTGAATACATCAGTTATTAGTAGGTTATATTACATGATGACAATTTTGTTGTGAAAACAGCTAAGGGACCTTTGTGTGTCCGGAGTACCTATAAACAGCTTTTTTCTTCTTCTTCATTGAGCTGCCCTTTAGCACCCTATGCATGGCTCAGTATAAGGAACTGTACAGTTTGTGGAGGTGATGCTGTTTCTACGATGGGGTCACACTCTGACTAAGGTGGAGTCAGGCTGGAGCTGAGCTGTTGACTCCGTACTGTCTCATCCTGGTGGTGGAGCAGAGTGCATGAGTCTGTGCTGAGTTAAGATGATGTGAAGGGGTGGAGATCGGAGTGGGGTTTAGCTGATGGAGTGGGAATCACCCTGTCCTGTATTAGGGTGGAGATCGGAGTGGGGTTTAGCTGATGGAGTGGGAATCACCCTGTCCTGTATTAGGGTGGAGATCGGAGTGGGGTTTAGCTGATGGAGTGGGAATCACCCTGTCCTGTATTAGGGTGGAGATCGGAGTGGGGTTTAGCTGATGGAGTGGGAATCACCCTGTCCTGTATTAGGGTGGAGATCGGAGTGGGGTTTAGCTGATGGAGTGGGAATCACCCTGTCCTGTATTAGGGTGGAGATCGGAGTGGGGTTTAGCTGATGGAGTGGGAATCACCCTGCCCTGTATTAGGGTGGAGATCGGAGTGGGGTTTAGCTGATGGAGTGGGAATCACCCTGTCCTGTATTAGGGTGGAGATCGGAGTGGGGTTTAGCTGATGGAGTGGGAATCACCCTGTCCTGTATTAGGGTGGAGATCGGAGTGGGGTTTAGCTGATGGAGTGGGGATTACCCTGTCCTGTATTAGGGTGGAGATCGGAGTGGGGTTTAGCTGATGGAGTGGGGATTACCCTGTCCTGTATTAGGGTGGAGGTCAGAGTGGGGTTTAGCTGATGGAGTGGGGATTACCCTGTCCTGTTGGAGGGTGGAGATCAGAGTGGGGTTTAGCTGATGGAGTGGGGATTACCCTGTCCTGTATTAGGGTGGAGGTTGGAGTGGGGATTAGCTGATGGAGTGGGGATTACCCTGTCCTGTTGGAGGGTGGAGGTCAGAGTGGGGTTCAGCTGCTGGAGCAGGGGTCACCCCATCCTGTAGGAGGGTGGAGGTCAGAGTGGGGTTTAGCTGATAGAGCAGGGATCACCCTGTCCTGTATTAGGGTGGAGGTGAGACTGGGGTTTAGCTGACGGAGCAGGGATCACCCTGTCCTGTATTATGGTGGAGACTGGAGTGGGGTTTAGCTGACGGAGCAGGGATCACCCTGTCCTGTATTAGGGTGGAGGTGAGAGAGGGGTTTAGCTGACGGAGCAGGGGTCATCCTTGCTTGGCTTCACGTCTCCTTGCAGCAGCACGATCATCACGGCCTTGGTCAGGTAACTGGATGTCCCTCGCTGGCCCAGGGGAGGGGTGTTGTAGAAAGCCTCCATCTCGTCCTGTGAGAACACGGAAAGGGCCCCATTGAGAACGGAACAGGAGCAATCAACCAAACCGACCTTCAGGTCTGAGAATCTCCAGTCAGGACTTGGAAAGACTGCTTTTAATTTTCACACAACACATTCATGAAACGCTTTACAATGTCAACTGTTCTTCATAAAAGTTAAGACTCCGTTTGTATCATTGCAATCATGTCCGTTGCCTGATGTCTCAGCGACTGGAAAATAACCCCGGAGTCAGCCCTACCCAAACGGAGAGATTTTTTAGGTCAACCGAAGTGGGGCACAAACACTACCCACCTGCTTCTTCGACCCCTCCAGCCTGCCCCTGTCCCTCTGGAAGTCGTTGAAGGCCTCCTTCACCAGGCGGTCCAGGTCCACTGTGTCCTGAAACTCCAGCTCCGGGTTACGCTCCAGCACAATGGACACCACCATCAGCAGCTGCCACAGTGGAGCACAGCATTAAAGAAGCCCGTTTCAACCTTCAACCGGTCTTCAACAGGATAAACCAGGCGTGAGCATAACATGCATTTTTTATGAAAAGGGAGTCTGTCGATAAACTGCTATTAATGCAGCACTCAATATTTAACAGCTGACAGCTGCTGATTGGAACCAATCAATGCACTTTCATCCGTTTATGCTGATGAAGACCGCAAGGTTGAGTTAAGTCAATAAAAAATTTTTCTCATAACCTTTTTTTCTCGAATAACCTCTGTGTGTAGCCATCTTAGAAATTAAAGATACATCTTTTTCCCTGCTGGATTTATCATCTCACTTTCTTACAGAAGAATTTACACCTCAGTTTTCTCACTGATTGAGTGGGAAAAGGAGTTTCAGACAGTACTGAAATACTAAATGAGAAATATATGTGGAAGGCTACTAACAAAGACAAAAATGAGTAATGGGCAAGGATTACAACCATCGGAATACACTCATGGTGTTTGGCTCAAAACCACCTCTTCAGACAACAAGATGTTCCAACAGAATTAAATCATCCTAAGCATGCTAAGCATGATACATTTGTATGCGTTGCTCACTCTTCTGTACCAATGCCCTTACTCTTGTCCACATAATATGCACGTTATATAGCATCCTACCGTTATGTCCCCGTAAGTCAGCCGGTGACTGGAAAATACACTCACTCATATAACTACAACCATTACTAACAATTACCCCGAAGGGCACCATACACTGCCCTACCTCCACTATAATCTGCCTGTACTCAGGCAGAACGATGTTCTTCAGGGTGTCCTCCACCAACAGGGAGAAGTTCATCTCGTACATGGTCATATCCGACAGCGTGGGCTGCTGCAGTGGGGCAAGGTTAAAGGTCATCGTCAATATCTCTCTGGGTAATGGGAAGCTGGATCCGGTCGGGCAGACCGAGGTATTCATCAAAAGCACCTTCCTGAGCATGTCCGAGCCCCATATTTCCCCACCGTCTACACCGGGAGTGTGATATTTCTCAGGGATTAAAATTAATGCCGTGTCCAAATTAGACATCAGGCGGGTTATCTGCAGCTATAGTAAGATAAGGGGCGGAGACCTCACAAACAACCCAAT
>NC_083765.1:10335152-10345152 GCF_963514075.1 Conger conger
ATCATCAGTGGCCGTGTCATATTCCGCCTGCCTTGTGCATTGAGGATGATGATGGAGGCCGGTGGAACTTGGTTCTGCTTAAACTGGTATGGGCGTGGGCTGTTTCGCCAGAAAGCACCAAGGTTCTGAGACTCCCAAAACGGAACCAGAGCCAGAACCACGTCTGTCTGAAAGCGGTATCAGTCATCAAAGCCAGGACATTGCTGGAAAACAGCGAGTCGGGGGAGATTATAATCAACAGTGTTTTATGGGAAGGCATGTTTCTGGGCACCCATCTGGGCAAGGCCTGCCAACTTTTCTGACCACCCTCAAAATGAACCCACGGACTAGTTGTCTTGTAAAGAATTATACATGCTGTTGGAAAATGCATCACCCAGTCAAGATCAAGCATTATGCAATATGTGTTCTGACCAGAGCTTCCGGCTCCCCGCTCTTCTGTAGATCCTCTCCAGCTCCTCCATGAGGTTTTCTGTCAAGACAAAAGGCCAAAAACTAATTGTAAGAAAAAGCACCGCAAATCCCAGCATCCGTAAAAAAAATAAATATACACAGAAAAACAAATCAAACTGGCTTTGGAGATCCGCATCATACATAAACATCTCCGCAACACTGGCTCATAGAGTTAAAGCATAAACAAATGCTGAAAATTCAGCCTCCGGTTCCCACATTAAATCACTTTTTCTCTTTTCTGAGGTTTGTTTACGCAAAGAAGCATTGCGAGACTTCGCCGCCAGAGCCAATTATCCGCCGTGCCTGCACTCAGCGTCTGAAATGTCAACAATCGAAACAGATTCACAGCTGGTGACAAGGTAGCCATTTGGAAAAAGACCTGTTTGTTTTAATGCTGGAGGCCTCGGTGTGAGATGCACACTCTATTTATCGGCGGAGGAAACTGCACTGTCAAAGCAGATGGGAAATCCCTTCCTGTCAATGGCCCTCCTTCTCATTATCAACACCCGGTAAGACTATTTCCAGACAATCGCTTAGCCGGAGGGCACTAAGTGGATTAAGTTCCGGCCATTTTGTTTCCAGTGGTTGCATACGGAGTAATTTCATTTCCATTCATCTGCCAGCATCAGGGAGAAAAATGGACGGCTCTCCAGGAACAGGCGGTTCTAGGGTCAGTGTTTGCCACTGGTTTAGGACTTGACAATTCTGGAATTACCCCCACATCCATCCCAAAAACGTCTCTTCCTGCGTTATTAAAATGAGCCACTTGTGCTGCCAGGGCAGAGACCCTTTGTCATGCTTAGCTGTATGTACCAGGGATTTATTAAGCCAGCTAGTCGGGCCCATTTGATTTGATTTGTGGATTAGTGCATATTCCCCCCTCATTATCAAAATGATAGTTTAATGTAAACCAGAGGACTGTTCTGGATTTATTTTTAGAAAGCAAATTGAAGTACAACGGCTTTATCATGGTACATATTTGTTTTCCCATTACAGCACAAATGAACATTATTATTTTTTGTGGCGTTCACCGTCTCTGGCGAGGAAATCAGGGCCCTCTTTCTTCAGAAGGATGCTGACAAGCTGAGCCTGGCTGGCCAGACAGTCACAGTCCTGAGGGACACAAGGAGGGAGATAAGAGGCCATTAGGGACAACAAACAAGCCAACTGTCCGTCTGTGCGCCCCAAACTGTCACACTCCGGGGGACCGCTGTTCTGGGCCTGAATGGAGAAGAGGACAAACTCTGACGTGGGGCCTCAGGTCTACTGTATGTGAGGTGTTTTGGCCTCACTGGGGATGTAGGCACATGAACATGGAGGACACAGCAGTATGGTATTGGGGGAGGGGGGGTCTCACGTTGAACTTCTGCATGATCTCGTGGGTGGACCTCTTGGTCCACTCGTCCACGTCGATCTCTGGCTGCTGCTCCAGGTCCGAGGCGTTGGGCGTGCTCGTCTGCCTCTTCACCTTAGAGTGTTTCGGGAGCTCCAGCTCCTCGAAGCTCCTGAACTCGGGAATTCTGGGAAAAACAGAACCGAAGACTCACACTAACCAGCGTACCAGGCTCCTTCAGTAGGTACCAGTTTACAGACAGTATATGAGCTCTGTTTCACTTCTCGGTTAGGCCAATCCTGTTCTGAGCACAGTAGACTCTTTACAGATTCAGGTTTAGCATCTTTGTACAGCCCACAGTCTGCCCTCAACCCTCCCTTTGTTACATGACATTTTAGGCTTTTATCAGACAAGCCACAGCAGACATACAGACCCATTCTTTTTCTAGATAGAATGCATTCACACAGTGGGCTATTTACTGAGGCAATTGAGGTTACGTACCTATATAACAGAACCTGGATTTAGAATAACGCTACACTGCTGTTCTCTGCAAGTGAGGACAAACGCGAGCACACACAGATTCACTGACAACCGTCTGAAAGGAGTGAACGGAAAAAAAGAGAGGAAAAACAGGCGTCATCTCTCACTCGTCGCCTTCGTTTATGCGGAGGAAGTCCAACTGCTCCACCACCGCTCCGGAAATCAGCGTCTGGAGGGAAGGTTTACATTGAAGTGGCATCAGTGATTCTGCCAGAGACACGGCTCCCCTATCCAAACACCTTTCACGCTCTAGGCACCGAGCAGACACTGGCGGGGGTGTGCGGAGACACGCCAGCCATATAAACACGATCGTCTAGGAGCGGAGCCAGAGGTGTTCGTCTCTGCCGGGGCGCGGGATCGCATCGATCGCGCGTCTCGCGGCGACGTGACACCACGCATCAGCGGAACAAGCGAGGACACCCGCGAGAACGCCGCTTCTTTCCCCGCCCGCAATTTTCATAAGAGGCGCCATTTGCCAAGCTTTGTTTGGCCCTGAAAAGAACACAAAAGCCGGGGAAATGGTCCGCGAAGGCGAACGAATAAGCGCCGATAACGAGATGGGCTTTTCTCCACCGAGAAAGGAGAATATCGCTTTTTTTCCTCTGGGTTTCCAAATTGTGAAGGCTATATGACAATCTGACACACAGCGGTCAATAGTTATTATGTGAGATGTATGTAATTGCTAGTTATTATGGTGGAAACGCAATATATATATTTTTCCGCAGAAACACAGCACGATAAAGGAGACGTACCTGCAATCTGTCCACGTGAACTTTAACTCCTCCTACGTTCCCCTTCTTGAAAGACGCCAGCATATCCAGGACAGGGTTGAATCGACTCCCCCTGAGGGAGATCACCAGTGAGGTCACTGACTCATCCATAGCCCTGAGATCATTCTAACACTCAATAACAAGTCTTGGCCAGGCAATGTCACAAAATCAGTGACGATAAGCAAACACCAAACGGAAATCAGTGCATCAAATGTTTGTTGAGAAAAACTAATCTGGAGTTGTACGTTGGCCTCAAACAGCAGGGATCCTCCAATCTCAAACAGCAGGGATCCTCCAATCTCAAACAGTAGGGATCCTCCAATCTCAAACAGCAGGGATCCTCCAATCTCAAACAGCAGGGATCCTCCAATCTCAAACAGTAGGGATCCTCCAATCTCAAACAGCAGGGATCCTCCAATCTCAAACAGCAGGGATCCTCCAATCTCAAACAGCAGGGATCCTCCAATCTCAAACAGTAGGGATCCTCCAATCTCAAACAGCAGGGATCCTCCAATCTCAAACAGCAGGGATCCTCCAATCTCAAACAGCAGGGATCCTCCAGTCTGGCCCAGGAATCCAAATCCAGCCCAGGTTTTCTTTTCCCCCCGGGTAAATAACTGAACAATTATGGCTTCTGATTGGCCAGATTGGCTTCACACCTGACTCCCAGTTAAAGGAGCACGGTGCTGGAGGCCTGGGATTTGAGGAAAAGGGTCGAACAAAACGGGTCATGTGTAGAGCCTGTAGCGTAGTGGTTAAGGTACATGACTGGAACCCGCAAGGTCGGTGGTTCTAATCCCGGTGTAGCCACAATAAGATCCGCACAGCCGTTGGGCCCTAGAGCAAGGTCCTTAACCCTGCATTGCTCCAGGAGAGGATTGTCCCCTGCTTAATCTAATCAACTGTACGTCACTCTGGATAAGAGTGTCTGCCAAATACCAGTAATGTAATGTAATGTAGAGGAAACCTTACTTTATGTTGTCTTCTCTAATGAGGGCCAGGAAGAGCGGGCGACCAGGCATTTTCCAGCACTGCTTGACAAACTGCAGGGCGTTCTACAAGCACACAAAACCGCAAAACAACAACCTGAGAACATGAACCTCAACACCGAGAGGAGGGCGAGCCGTTCCTGCTCGGTGATTCAGCATGTCACTCGCATCAATTAGGGCTCTTATACGCGGGAGTCAGGAACAATGCAAGAGACAATTTATCATTCCTCGGCACTTCCATTAGCGCTCCTGATTGGGCTGATGTCATTGGCTGCCTGCCCTGAAAACGCCACGCATTTAAACCGCTCCCCGAGCCCTTCCTCAAACTTAACTTTTATTCCCTTTTTTTTTTTTTTTTTTTAACCTAATAGCTAGACCTTCTATGAAAAAATACCCATTTTAAATTCTCTCAGCAAACGCAGGCCTTTTGCTGTTGACGGATGTGAAATATGTATGAGCGAGTTTCCAGGCTCACCTTGATGTCGTCGATCAGTAGCATGACGTCCTGGGACAAGTAGAAGTCGCTCAAGTCAAAGACGATGGGGTAGCAAACTACCGTCTTCCCCAGGATCCGGTAAATCTTTGGGGAAGAGAACAAGAAATGACACATTTTCCTGAGCCCACGAGGCCGGATGAATGGCTCGGAGCAACGGGGGGTTCCGGAAGGATTCCCGGAGAGAGGAAATGAGAAAACCTACTGATCCTGATTAGGAAGGCACGCACAAACACACACACGAGCAGTGCAGCACGTGTGCATCCAAACGCATGAAGCACAGCGTTCAGTGAGAAATTCCCCAAGGTAAAAAACACGTACAGTGCTGTACATACATGTGCAGATGAGGCTGTAATATTTATATTCTGCACTCACACATCCAGCTCAATCATCACATTTCCATATGCAGGCTGGTCTCATCTCTGAACTAGTTTCTCTTTGCAAGTGGACTTGATTTTATAGGTATTTGTATTGCTTCTCTTACGCACTTGAGAACAGTATTGAGTATGACTGATATTGTTCTGTGACGACTTGGACTGAAGACAAATGGTCAACATGATTAATAGTAATGCACAGGGCCACGTGAAAGTCTGGACTCCTTGTGTTACAGATACATGCTGGATCTGTGTGTGTGTGTGTGAGAGAGTGTGTGTGCGTGTGTGTGTGGGGCAACTGCATGCACACACAAAAACACACTTTGTGAGGACACTGGGCAGTTAAGTGGAAAATCCTATTTCTATCTTTTCCGTTTTCCTCATTGCTCAAACATAATTTTATCCATACTGTAAATTGTTTCTTTGGAAGCTTTTTCCCGCAGACGGAAACGTTATTAACAGCTGCCCTCGGGCTAAAGCCGGCATCTCATTTTCCGCACCTTGGCTACTTCATCTATTTGTTTGCGCAGCTGAAAAAAAAAGAGAAATGAAGCGGTGTTTTTGTCACCTCTGAGCGCGCTCCCACCCCGCCTCCTCCGCTCACCTTGCAGGTCCCGATGCAGCCCACCGGCCTCTGGGGCCGTCCGCTGAGACCCAGCTTTCCGTTCACGGCCAGGAAGCGGTACGCCTGGAGGAGACAGAACCGGGGTTCAGTGAGGTTCTCAAACCGGCCAAACGGGGGCGGGGTTCAGTGAGGTTCTCAAACCGCCCACACAGGGGCGGGGTTCAGTGAGGTTCCCAAACCGCCCACACGGGGGCGGGGTTCAGTGAGGTTACCAAACCGCCCACACGGGGGCGGGGTTCAGTGAGGTTCTCAAACCGCCCACACGGGGGCGGGGTTCAGTGAGGTTCTCAAACCGCCCACACAGGGGCGGGGTTCAGTGAGGTTCTCAAACCGCCCACAAGGGGGCGGGGTTTAGTGAGGTTACCAAACCGCCCACACAGGGGCGGGGTTCAGTGAGGTTCTCAAACCGCCCACACAGGGGCGGGGTTCAGTGAGGTTCTCAAACCGCCCACACAGGGGCGGGGTTCAGTGAGGTTCTCAAACCGCCCACACAGGGGCGGGGTTCAGTGAGGGTCTCAAACCTTTGCAGACAGGACATTACACATACACACTCGCACGCACACACCCTTTTCATTAAACCCTCACCCCAACCCTCCTGTTGTCGCACTGTGCCCCTCCCTAGGGGGCGAATGCACCCCCCACTTTGGGAGCTGGTGGTTTTGGTCATGGCCATCTTTCTGCTGGCTGCCTATTAGATGTAGCGAGGGCCTCCAATGGCTCAAAATGGGCAAAGTCATCAAGTGTTAGCAGCGGCTCACTGTGTGGGCAGTGTCTCTTTTTACTGGCTCATGGGCTACACATGCCAGTCAGGGCTACACATGCCAGCTTTCCCCATCTCTGCTCAGCAAGTGCTGATGAAGGCTCACTTTCCCATCAGTACCCAGTACAACACCAACATAACACACTAGTACCCAGTACAATATCAACATAACACACTGGTACCCAGTACAATATCAACATAACACACTGGTACCCAGTACAATATCAACATAACACACTAGTACCCAGTACAATATCAACATAACACACTAGTACCCAGTACAATATCAACATAACACACTAGTACCCAGTACAATATCAACATAACACACTAGTACCCAGTACAATATCAACATAACACACTAGTACCCAGTACAATATCAACATCACACACTAGTACCCAGCACAATATTAACATAACACACTAGTACCCAGTACAATATCAACATCACACACTAGTACCCAGCACAATATTAACATAACACACTAGTACCCAGTACAATATCAACATAACACACTAGTGCCCAGTACAATATCAACATAACACACTAGTACCCAGTACAATATCAACATCACACACTAGTACCCAGCACAATATTAACATAACACACTAGTACCCAGTACAATATCAACATAACACACTAGTACCCAGTACAATATCAACATAACACACTAGTACCCAGTACAATATCAACATAACACACTAGTACCCAGTACTATACCAACATAACACACTAGTACCCAGTACTATACCAACATGGCACCCCAGTGGTCCTCACTCCTGGGTCTGGACAGCCACATGTTCTGTTTACATTCATTTCCTCATTCATGTGCTGCCAATTCAGAGCCAGAATACCAGGGGAGGCCACGGTTGAAGTATTCTGCGTTATTGTCATGAAAATGACTGCAAAATTACTCTGCCACCGCCTGCCCTTTAAAAATATTAAAGATAGCTATCAAAGTACAGTGCCTTAAAGATTTGAAATGAGCATGGTAGAAGGATTGAATTTTTCTCCAGATGTAGAAAGATAAATCGTCCGTTTGGTGACTTTCGTCTGATGCTTGTCTGCTGCCTTGATGGAATGAGCCTCAGAAACGTGGAGACACGCAGATAACCGCAGACACAGAATACAGCACAAACGCGTTTAAAATATAACACTGTCACCCGTCAACGGCTATTGAGAGTCAGTCTGAACAACAGCTGTTTTTTATTCAAGTTATTAGGAGATAAAGAAACTTAACATTATCGCAAATGTGTTCCAATGCATAGGTAATGTGCTGCAACACTATTAAACTGCTATTCCTACATAAACATAATTTAGGACTGAGATAAGGACTGTTTGAATGCAATGGTAGTTTATCTTATCATTGACTGTATGCACATTGCCACACTCACACACACAATAAATGACGCTAAATGCTCCATTTGTGTTTGTTTTCGAACTGAACACAATTAGTTATTTGGAAACGATTCTTAGGGATTAGCCGGGTGTTACACATGCACACAGGTCACACGCTGACTTGCTAAAGGCCCGTTTTAGGGGGAGCGTTTGGATTGGCTGAGCAGAACTGCATTCTCGGGGTGACACCGCCACCTTGCCAGCGCAGCGCTGCAATATTTCAACAGTACCCCGTGGGGAGGGGGGCATACCTGTCATCCCCCGCCCCCCCCCCCCACCTCCCACCTCCGCTGAATGACAGCACACGGAACACAACCGCACTGCCAGGAAGGACAGATCGATAAGGATCCGCAAAGCATTGTGGGAAGGACAAGGGGTGCAGGCAGCAGAGCAGCGCTGATTTGATTCAAACGGTGAGGGGGTGGGTTTAGGGGCACCGGCTGCAGTCATTCATGGTTACTGTACCGCGTCTGCACAGCAGGAGAGCGGCGACACAAACAGGGCCAATTACAGCTGACTGCCTTCACCCAGCCCTGTCCCTCCGCTGCTTTACTCAGACACAGACATTAACGGCGGTCACCGGCCCTAATCAAACAGCAACAAAGCCACCGATCGATAGGCGCTTCTCTTCTGAATGGCGATCAGGCGCAGGAGCTAACGCCAGCTCGGAGCGGCACTGTGCCTGCACAGTCACTAGGTGGCGCCCTGTCACCCTCAGTCCACTTCTGTTCGGGTGCCAGAGAATTTTAAAAGTGTGAGATAAAACTCATTAAACAGCCCAACAATCATAAAAGTTAAATCATTCGAATAATTTTTTTTTTTTTAAAGCCAGGGAAAAAATTTTAATTCAACATTAAATTGCATAGCAAAGCCTGAAGAGCTGAGGAATGTTCCAGGAAAGGTACTGGGCGGAGCCATCACACACAGAATACCAATGAGAAGAGAGGAGCTAGGGCCCACACCTGAATGCCATGGCTTTAGAAAAACCCTGTTTGTTGAGCAAAGCGTGACGCAGTATTTGTGAGCACACATCAATGTTCAGGAGCAAATGCTCCTAAAATGGGAGAACAATAGAGCCCTGAACAAGTATAAACACTTTGAATATGCATTAAGGCCCTTTTAGAACTGTACTTTTTTTAATGGCTGCTTTATTGCCCAGATTACTACTGTGAACCACCCACAACCATATAAATCCCATCACATGCTGCTGCGTGCAAAAGCAGATCCTCTCACCACAGACTTCAGTTACATTCCCCCGTGCAAATCACATCTGGGGCTGACCCAAAACAAAATGTACGACAACAGGGACTCAAACTGCCACTCAAACTAATGATTAAATGGCTGTGCTGTTCGTCCCACTGCAACAGATCACTGCTCCCAGTCACAAGCTATGGAGTTACATAAGACGTTAAATTAAATAATTTAACCCCACCCTGTAAACGGCCGTCCCTCACCGAGTCTTAGCCACCCCCCCCCCTCCCCTCCCCGGGCACCACTGGAGCTACAGTACCCACAGGTGCTTGCCGTGAAACTCTGTCACGCTCCAGTTGAAGGGGCTTTCAGGATTAGCCCACCCTCCCCGTCTCTCTCCAGCTTCCGCGTCATACTTTCAACACGGCCAATAAAGGGATGTAATCCGGGGAGAACAGTGGGCGTGCGCGTCCTGCTTTAGGAGCCAAAGAAACGGGATTATGCTATTTATTATCCTCTCGCATTTACATACATTAATTTCTATTTGTCAGAGCAGCGTCTTTACACCGCCGCCTGGCTTCTGCCACACGCTTTCTCGCTGAATTGGAACGCAGTTTAAGGCTTACTGTGTACTGATGAATGGGGCAGGCATGCCAAATCTGTGTTTTTACACCAGGAGTTTGAAAACAGGCTCGCCTACTGCGCACGGTCACCGCACTGTGAGAGCAGAGGCACGTCTTCAACTGATCAGCAGCCCCATATTTCTGACTAAAGGACCAAGCTCGGTCGGAGGATTAACTGACTGGTTTCTTGACTGACATCGATGTACTGGCTGAAGGACCGATAGAGTGTTTAAAGATATATTCATTAACTGACAGATCCATACTAGCTGCAAGGATTACATGACTTGACTGACGGATTCACTGAATGACTAAGGACAGATTGAAGAACTGGTTGGTTGACCGATTACCTGACTGACCGACTTCAAGACTAGGTGATTTATTGAATGACTGGTTGACTGAGGGACTGGTTTGTTGCCTGTTACTGGATTACCTGCCTTGCTCACCGACTACGAC